>NC_091472.1:287520752-287660752 GCF_036971445.1 Narcine bancroftii
CCACCGTACAAAATGATGCAGTGCTACCTGGGGTCAAGAAATGCACAAAAGTATGCACTGTTGCATTCCCCTCCTGACCTTGACTTGTCCAGGCACTATTGAGAGCTTGCAGTTATCCTCAATGGTCCCAGTAAGACCACTTGTCAGAACAAAGGCTACAGCACTGTTTTCAGCTGCTTCCTTTATTTCTGCTTGTTCTTTTTCCATTCCCTTCCTTCTTTGGTAGATATGCAGCATCTGGGATGCTTCAAACCATATATGTTGCTTCTTGCAGTTTTTGCTGATGTTCCCTGTATGCAGACAGCCTTTTTCTTTTAGGAAAGCGATTTTTCTCACTGTGTCTTTATTTCCAACTGTGGACACATCTCCAAAGCATGTCCACCACCACAGAGCAAATAGCTCTTCACAGCAGGCAAACTCTCCTTTTCTTCAGTTCCTTTATCATTTTCCTTCTCTGCAACTGTCACTGTGGTGGCAAAGATACTTTTAATCTTGGATGAGGCTGTGACTTGGACCTCCTTACATCTTTGCTCACTGTTGGAGTATTTTTGATATCTCCAAATACTGACTCTGTCGCAATCTTCACTTGCTTTTTAAGGAAATCCGCCATATCCTGAAAGATGAATCTTTGCTTGTGTTGTTCCCGGACATCACAGGCCACAGTTCTCCATATATCCGGTAGGGCAACTTCCTTAAAATGACTAGCATATTAGCAGGCTTGTCAATCTCATGCATATAGATGATATCTTCCATAGCATTTCAATATCCTCTTAGAAAGAGCGTGTATGCTTGCAGAGCTTTTGTGTCGTCTGGTTTTATTGACAATCATGAAAGAGCCTTCTCCATATAAGCTGTAGCAATTTTATGCTCACGCCAAAATGCTCCTGTAGTAAAGACTTAGCCTTACTGTCCGAGGCCATACGTAGATAACTCCTTACAAGTTCCCTTGGCTGTTCCTTTGTGTACTGTTCTAAATAATAGGGATTTTTGTTCTTGCTTTCAATACAAAGGATTTAATGAACGCTTGGTACTGAAGTGGATCACCATCAAAAACTTGAATCTCCTTCTTGGACATGGAAGAGAGGCACTGCAGCTGGATTAATGATGCAGTGATTTCATTTTGTCTTTCCATGACTGAGAATACGCTGCTCTGTTCACCGTTCTTTGTAGCAGGTAATGTAGCTGGAAATGTCACATGTGCACGTTCACATGGATCTCTGACGCTTGTCTGGAGGGTCAAGGGAACTGTGGTGAAAGATTGGATTTGAGCTACAGCTCTGTCTGCAGTTGTTGTTATTGGTGTTTGTGGATTGCTAACACCGTGCTTTGGGAAGATTTGTCCACATCTACACATGTCTTGTGACTGTGGTACAAAAGGATCCGCCTTAACATTGTGTTTCCTTTTACTGTTGTCCTTTCTCAATATACGATTCCATACCATCAGTCACTTCAGATAGGTTACTTCAAACCTTGAGGCTTCTGGTACCCTCGCCTTGGCCATATTAGCAGCAATGCTGGCATCCAGCTCTAGCTGTTCTTTTTCCCTCCTTAGCTGCTCCTCCAGCTGTTCCTTCCTTAGCTGCTCCTCCTGCTCTTCCTCTTGTTCTTCTCAGGCATATTTATCCTTAAACAATTTTTGTTGTTTAACAAGAGCAGCCACTTTAGCCTGATCCATTAAACATGCAGATGTCATACTGGAAACTCTGGAGCTTGATCCAGAAGAACTTTCTTTGTTTCTCCTGGTTCCAACATTTGACAGCTGGTTGTATTTCATCCTGCATATCAGATGCTTCCTTAATACTTGACTCTTTCCCCAGTTGGAATTGCACATCCTTTGCAGCTTCATCCTCTTCACCACCATTTTGTGACACACCTTCAGCCATTTCCAAGTTGATGATTTTCAATTTCAGTCATGTCCTCTGCAGTGGTTTTAATTGTACCTCAGTGACGGCATTGGCCGCAGCAGTGATGGGGGCCATTTTATGTGTCTTCATCAAACCATCCGCTGAGCTTGAGCACCAAGAACGCACAACACAAGCACAAAACCCACAGTCCCCAATGGACAAGCAGCAGCACCTCCAAACTGTGTTAATACTAAATAAATACATGGAAGGAGTCCATAAATGTAATGTTAGAGATCTAGAAGATGATAGACGTGGCTTAAAAATGAAATTAGGAGTGCCAGAAGAGACTATGAGTAGGCCTTTGTGGGCAGGATTGAGGAAAACCCCAAGGCGTTCTAAAAGTATCTGAAGAGGAAGAGGATAAGACTTGAAAGAATAGGACTTATTAAGTGTAACAGTGGGAAAGTGTGTATGGAGCCGAAGGAAATAGCAGAAGCACTTTACTTAAGTATTCACTATGGAAAAGGATGTTGGTGATTGTGACTGAAAAGCTTGAGCATATATATTAAGATAGAGGATGTGTTGGAGGTTTTGGAAAGCATCAATTTGGATAAGTCACTGGGACTGGATGAGATGTACCCCATGCTACTGTGGGAGGAGATTGTTCAGCCACTGGCAATGATCTTTGAATCATCAATGGGGACGGGAGAGGTACCAGAGGATTGGAGGGTTGCAGATGTTGTTCCATTATTCAAGAAAGGGAGTAGAAAAAATTTTTTTAGAACAAATTACAGGAGCCCTTATAGGGATAAAGACCTAAATTGAAATTAACTAGATAGCAGATAGAATTTGTTAAAATTGCTTTAGCAGTGGCCAGAAAGTGCATTGCAGTTGCTCGGAAATCTGATTCACACCTAAGTTTGGAATGATGGAACAGTTGTCTCCCCTTGAGAAAATTACATATAATTTAAGGAACAAAATATGATACTTTTACAAATTTGCCACCCATATCTGCAAAAAAGATTAAATTCTTAACGTTTTAGATTTCTGAGTGTTCGTCTTAGCCTCTAAGACCTGCGTGCAGGTCTGCATGATGAAATGGATGTGAATTTTAGACCAGATGGAATTTAACGTTTTCAGCAGTCCATTCTCATTCTTACACATTCCTTTCTTTCTTTCCTTTTTTCTACTCTAACACTTTACTATGTACTTTATTTTCTATATCTTTTCTTGGGACAGTAGGGTGGTTGGGGGAGGGGGGTTGATGGGGTATTATCATCATGTATTTTATATTCAATATATTATTATATTTGCATTTTGAAATATATTTGAATGAATGTATGGTTAAAAATTTAAACTAAAATATTTTTTAAAAAAAGAAAGGGAGTAGAGATAGCCCATGAAATTGTAGACCAGTGGGTCTTACTTCAGTGGTTGGTAAGTTGATTGAGAAATTCCTGAGAGGCAGGATTTATGAACATTTGGAGAGGCGTAATATGATTAGGAAGAGTCAACATGGCTTTGTCAAGGGCAAGTCGTGCCTTACGAGCCTGATTGAATATTTTGAGGATGTGAATAGACACATTGATGAAGGAAGAGCAGTAGATGTCATATATATATTTTATTTTTCAGCGAGGCATTTGATAAGGCCCTCCATGCAAGGCTTATTGAGAAAGTAAGGAGGCTTGGGATCCAAAGGAACATTGTTTTGTGGATCAAGAATTAGCTTGCCCACAGAAGGGAAAGAGTGGTTGTGGACGGGTCATATTCTGCATATGACTAGTGGTGTTCCTCAGGGATCTGTTCTGGGACCCTTAGCGATTTTTATAAATGACCTGGATGAGGAAGTGGAGGGATGGGTTTGCTGATGACACAAAGGTTGGGGGTGTTGTGGATAGTGTGGGGGGCTGACAGAGGTTACAGTGGGACATTGATAGGATGCAAAACAGGGCTGAGAAATGGTCAGTGGACTTCAACCCAGATAAGTGTGAAATGGTCCATTTTGGTAAGTAAAATATGATGGCAGAATATAATATTAATGATAAGACTATTAGCAGTGTTGAGGATCAGAGGGATCTTAGGGTCTGAGTCCATAGGACGCTCAAAGCAGCTGTGCAAGTTGATTCTGTGGTTAAGATGACATACAGTGTTTTGGCCTTCATTAATCGCGGAATTGAATTTAGGGTCCGAAAGGACATGTTGCAGCTATATAGGACCCTGGTCAGACCTAAATCAGATCTGGTCTCCTCACAACAGGAAGGATGTGAAAGCCACAGAAAAGGTGCAGAGATTTACGAGGATGTTGCCTGATTTAGGGAGCATGCTTTATGAAAATAGGCTGAGTGAACTCAACCTTTTCTCCTCGTAGCAACAGAGGATGAGAGGTGACGTGATAAGAGGTGTATAAGATGATGAGAGGCATTGATTGTGTGGATAGTCAGAGGCTTTTTTCCCAGGGATGAAATGGTTGCCACAAGAGGACATGGGTTTAAGGTGCTGGGGAGAAGGTACAAAGGAGATGTGAGGGGTAAGTTTTTTTTTAAATGCAGAGTGTGGTGAGTGGATCGAGTGGGCTGCCTGCAATGGTGGTGGAGGCGAATATGATAGGGTCTTTGTGGTGAAACAACCACTATACTGGCTGAACTCCTACCAGCCTATTGTAGGGGGCAACCACTGCAGGTAAGCAACCTTGGAGGCTGGTCCCGCCTGCCAGCTGTCAATCACCAGCCCATATAAAGACTCAAGCCAGCCCTTTCGGGGACAGTCAGACACGTGGAGCCAGCAGCATACTGAGACCTAGTGTGTACATTTAAGCTAATTAAATCCTGTTCTACAGGCTGTGGATTTTATGTCAGAATTATTCACACAGCAACGCTCACAATTTAATTCGCTTAAAATTAAAAAGACCATGGAGAAGTTCCTCACCATCGAGGGGCTGGATATTGACCCTCAACATCCAGACACTCCAGCGTACTTCGAGATCTGAAAGCATGCAATCGAGGAGATCCTCCACACATACAGGCTGAGGTCATCAACACTAACCAGAAGAGACTCATGGCACTTCGCACCAAACTGTGCCCGCACATTTGCCAGGCTATCCAAGACGGCACGGATTTTGAAGGCATGTACCATCCCCTAATGAACATACTCTATGCCCGGTACCTGCTCAGCATCAGGGTACAGCAAGATGAAATAGCAGATGCTTAGCTGAGGGCAATGAGAGAACTAGCATGCCTGTGCATGATTGAAGCTGGGGTGACTGCTGGGGAGGTGGAGCGATTTGTCCGAGATGCCTGCGTGCAAGGGCTGCGGTCGAAGGTGACTCGACAGAGACTATTGGAGAAGAATATTGCCTTCCTTAACAGGAACATGGAGGTGGTCTGGTCCCTAGAAGCTGCAGCTCACCATGTAGAGGTCTTTGATGCTCACCTCCCCCAACATCTGGCTTGGCCAACGCCAATGACAGCAGTTGTTGAGGGGACCCACAAGGAAGAGACGATCGCCGCCGCCAACGCAGTATACCACTGTAATCACTGCAGGACCTGGTGTGGGTTGGACAGGTGTACCCAAAAGAACTGGCCTGCAAGGAACTCGAATTACACCCGACACGGCAAGAAAGGCCACTTTGCTAAAGTGTGCCTCTCCAAACCCACCAGAAATGCTGCAGTCTTCCGCGACCAACCAGGAGCTCCTCTACTCTCTGGGTGACCCCATGTGCGAATGCCAAGCAGCACCATTATATGCCCACCACTTCCACCCACATTGATGATGTCACTTCCAGCCCAACTGTCCAACCATGCCACCACCATGTGCTCACAATGGGCGTTCATCGTTCAACTTCCACCTTCACTGGTGATGTCACTTCTGCCTGCACAGATGACATCACTTCTGGCTGGGTTGCCGGACCATGCCAATGCCACATGCATCTCCTGGGTGCCACCATTATGGGCCAGGCAACCTCCAACAACCCCAACTTGCCCGACGCCAACCAGACAATGTGGTCAACGCACACGCATACAAAACCATGCACTTGTCACACCCCATGATCCTACAGACATCCACTGGCTGCTACTCACCACAACCATCGAGGAGCAGTGACTCGGACCCTGAGGTGGTCCCAGCATCCACCACACTAACGGAGGATATTCCCCATGGACTCAGGCGCTCGTTGATGGACATTGCTGTCAATCGGAAGGTAATAGAATACCTGTTTAATAGCGGTAGTACTGAGAGCTTCGTGCACCCCAAGGTGGTCCGTACGCTGAAAATCAAAGTATACCCAGTGAACATCGCTATCGCATTCACGACCCAGGACCTCTCCATCACAGCACTGGGGTGCTACTTGGTGAACTTGACAGTGGGATGGGATCATACCAAAGGTTCAGGCTACTGGTTATCCTGGGACTAGATTTCCAGTGTCACTCCCACAGCCTCACCCTTGCTTTTGGTGGCCCACTCCCCCCCACCCACCAAAGTCCAGAGACTGCCCCCAGTTCACCTGTGGCTCTCCACCCTACCTGACACCAGACTGCAAGCCTATAGCAGCCAAGAGCAGGCACCACTGTGAAGTTAACAGGGCCTTTATCAAGGCAGAGGTGAGACAGCTTCTGGCAGAAGGAGTTTTAGATCCCAGCACCAGCCCCTGGAGAGCCCAGGACCTTGTCATAAAAGGGGGCAGGAAACTGAGTTTGGACATCAACTATAGTCAGACCATCAACCAGTACACCCAGCTGGATGCCTACCCACTACCCCACATTGCCAACATGGTCAACGAGATAGCCCAGTACAGGGTTTTCTCTATGATTGACCTGAAGTCGCCCTACCATCAGCTCCCCATCCATACCTGGGATTAACCTTACACCACCTTTGAGGCAAACGGATGCCTTTACCAATTCTGTCGGGTCCTGTTTGGGGTCACAAATGGAGTGTCCTTGTTCCAGCGGGAGATGGACTGCATGGTAGACCAGCACAACCTAAGAGTGACTTTCCCCATACCTGAACAATGTCACCATTTGTGGCCACGACCAGCAGGACCACGATGCCAACTTGGAGAGATTTCTCTGGAAAGCAGAGGCATTGAACTTCACCTACAAAAGGAAGAAGTGTATGTTCAGCACCACCCGCCTCGCCATACTGAGGTGCATCGTGGAACATGGTGTCATCAGTCCCGACCCTGAACACATGCACCCTCCAATGGAACTGCCCTTTCCCCACATGCTCAAGGCCCTCCGCAGGTGCCTTGGGCTCTTGTCTTACTACTTCTTGCGGGTCACTCGTTTCTCAAACAAGGTCCACCCACTGGCCCAAGCCACCACTTTTTCCTCTCCCTGCTGAGGTGCAAGTGACCTTCGCCAACACCATGATGCATGCCATGGATGAGACCACCTCATTCCAGGTGGAGTGCGATGTCTCTGACGTTGCCCTCGCTGCCACTCTCGATCAAGGGGGCCTTCTTCTCCAGGACCCTCCACGGTTCAGAGCTCAGGCATTCCTTCATCAAAAATGAGACCCAGGTGATCGTGGAAGTGGTCTGCCACTGGTGTCACTACCAGGCAGGCAGGAGGTTCACCCTTCTCATTGACAAGCTCACAATGGCATTCATATTTAGCACCACCCACAGAGGCAAGATCAAAAGCGACAAGATCTTGCGCTGGAGAATCGAGCTGGCTACTTTCAGGTACGACAACCAGTATAGGTCGGGGAAGCTCAACGGCTCCCCCGATGCCCTGTCCCAGAACTGTGCTAGTGCACACTCCAAACAGCTTCAGGCGCTGCACAACAGCCTTAGCCTCCCGGTCACGTGCCTGTACCTCTTTATTAAGTCCCGGAACCTCCCCTTCACCATCCAAGAAGCCGGGACCATGACTGGGTCCTGCAGGGTCTGTGCAGAGTGCTTCTTTCACCTACCACAGGCCCATGTAATAAAGGCCACTCAGTCCTTTGAGTGACTCAGCATCGACTTCGAGGGACCACTGCCTTCCACAAATAAGAATGTCCATTATCTCTCATTTTCCATTCACCCTGGGCACCCCTGGCCCACCCTCTCTCTGCCTCTCCCAAGGGCCTCACTCCTCAAGAAAGCACCCACATCTACACCCCCACTCTGCCAGACATTACCCCATCCAGATTACCCCATTCTCATGTTCCATCTGTGGTGATATGTAATTACACCACTAGATCACCAGGGGTCATCCCGTCTTATACTCGAACTGGTGGTGTGGTTATTGTTAGTACACCACCTGCCCATTGTCCCTGTGGGTGCAGCTAGTATACAACTAGACGCGATGCCTCGCTGCCATTCTTGATCAAGGGGGCAGTCGTGGCCTTCTTCTCCAGGACCCTGGACCCCCATTCGCTGTGGATGAATGCCGGGTATCTGGACATCTGGACATCTCCATTATTAAGGTATAATGCAATTTTGTTATAATAGTATTCAAATGACTTGTACGTATTGATGCAGATCTTCACCATGTCCAGATACCCGGCATTCATCCACAGCACTAGTACCTGGCGGTGCGAGGCATCACGTCTAGTTGTATGGACAATGGGCAGGTGGTGTACCGACAATAACTACACCACCAGTTCGAGTATAAGACAGGATGACCCCTGGTGACCTAGTGGTGTAATTACATATCACCACAGGTGGAACATGAGAATGGGGTAATCTGGAAGGCAGTACTCCTGGCCCTGAGTTTGAAAGGCTGGTCCATCCACTATTGGCACGAGCCCCTGCCCGAGGCACTCCACGTCATACGTCATACGGTTGCTCTTGTGCACGGCTACCAATCAGATCCCTCACGAACTCCTTTTCATCTTTCCGAGGAAATCTATGACTGGCATCTCCCTGCCAGCTTGGCTGACATCTCTGGGACCAGTACTCCTCCGTAAACACGCGAAGACCTACCAATTCGACACCCTGGTCATCCAGGTGCACTTCCTCCTTGTGAACTCAAATTACGCCTATGTCATGTATCCCAATGGATGTGAGGACAACGTTTCGACCAGGGACCTGGTACCAACAGACCCTCAGGTGACCTGTCCCTACTGACCATTGACCAGGAGCCTATCCTGCGTCGGTCCCAGAGGCACAGACGAACGTCGGACTGCCTGAACATAGATGGTACCAAGAACACACCACCAAGAACTCATTTTAAGAAGGGGGTTAATCTGGTGATATAACCACTACATTGGCTGCACCCCTACCAACCTATTGTAGGGGGTAATTGTATCTGCAGGTAGGCAACCTGGGAGGCTATCCCCACCTGCCGGCTATCAATCATCAGCCTGTATAAAGACTCAAGCTGGCCCCTTTGGGTGATAGTCAGACACGTGGAGTCAGGAGTATACAGCGACCTGGTTATAGAAGTTTAAGCTAATTAAAGCCAGTTGTACAGTCTGTGGACTTTGCATCAGAATCATTTGCGCAGCAGTGCTCATAGTCTTTTAAGAGATTTTGGGATAGGTACATGGAGGTTAGAAAAATAGAGGGCTATGTGTAAGCCTAGTAATTTCTAAGGTAGGGACAAGCTTTGGGACAACTTTGTGGGCCAAAGGGCCTGTATTGTGCTGTAGGTTTTCTATGTTTCTATGACACGTACTACTTGTCTTAAAGGTCCTGTTTTGGTGCTGCAGTGTTCATGGTTCTCTGGCAGAAAGGCCAAACAAATAAAAATGATACTGAATGCTGGGATGGGTGAAACAAATTAACAAATATGAGCAGGTAAGGAGGGGAAGCACTTGCCTCAGGATCCAGCTCTCATCACCCTTCAGCTGCAATTTTCCTGAGGCCAGGCCAAGTGGGGTTTAACTTAAATTTTAACTTAAACTCTAGAGCTCCGAACTTGATGGATTGATAGTGAGCAAGTTGTCCATCTCTATTAAAACCGATAATGGGTGTGGTGTAGTAAAAATTCAAAATTTTGAAATCCACCTAATTAAAGCCATCTAATATCCAAATTTTTCAACATCCAAATAATCAATTCATCTTGCTATTTGCGAGGTGTCTTAGCGTGACATATAGGATTGAAAGGGACTTTGTAAGTAGCTTTCATTTTTTTTCTTTTTAAAATATTTACTGAGTTTAACATAACATTCCATATACAAGATATTAATAAAGCAAAGCAAAAAAAATAACATGTACACAAAAAGATTAAAGTCAACACAACAATATGACAATTTTTAAATTCCATCCCTTATTATTAAATCCAATTGTCACAATAATACGTATAAGTCATTTGAATACTATTATAACAAATTGCATTATACCTTAATAAAATCTGGAAAAGAGGGGACATTATCCAGGATAATCATAAATCCACAATCTAAATGAAAATTAAAGAAAAATCCCTAAAACTAATACTAATCTAACCCTTCCCTCTGATCAAGGTTACAAGAGAAATACAAAGATGGATTAAGTTGTGACCTCCAGAAGACAGACGGATCAGGACTAGAGCACCAGATCATCTAAAACTGCCAAATTATGAGCGTATTCTACAAATGGGCCCCCATACATTTTTGAACTGTAACTTTTTTATCTTTAATATTATACCTAATTTTCCCTAAGTGTAGATATGTCATTACATCATGTAACCAGCTTGCACAAGTCAGTGGGAATTCATCCTTCCATTTTGTTAAAACTGCTCGCCTGGCTATCAATGTGCTAAAAGCTACAACTTTCTCTTGAGAAAGTTTATCCAGTTCACAAAAAAAGCAGGGCAGCTAAAGGGCGTGGATCCAATTTAATCTTAAATATCGTTGACCAAGAATAAAAACTATTCTGCCAATATCTTTCTAATTTAGCACACTTCTGAAACATATTAATCAGTGAGGCTTAAAAAAAATTTCTGTCAATTGACATGCATTGTGTCAATTGGGTTGTTTCACCATAACACAACATCGTATCAGGAATTCCACTCTGTAGCAATAGTTTTTTTTAACAAAAATGCCCAAAAAATGTATTCTTGTGGACTATTATGCTCAGCAGAGATCTGAAGCGAGCTTATTTTGCAATGTTTTTATTGGCCGTACATACTACTGGCTTTTTTTAACATTTATTGTGGCTTCATAGCTTTTGGTAATTAATTTGGATTATTAAATATTAAATCCATTTGATTTTGAAATATCAATTCTGCAGCAATGCTGGTATAAAGATTGCAATTTATATTTAGTTTGACAATGATTATTAAAGTATAAAACTGCTTACCAACTGGAGATTTGATGCAATTCCTTTAACTGTTTTTCTCCTATTTCTTTCCTTAGGCTACTGGAACTCAGATTGGAATGATAGTGAATTCTCTCACAAACATAGGAGTATCAATGATCATTGCATTTTACTTTAGCTGGAAGCTTACATTGGTTATACTCTGTTTTTTGCCATTTCTGGCACTCTCTGGTGCTCTGCAAGCTAAAATGTTAACGGGATTTGCAAATCAGGACAAAGAAGCCCTTGAAGTTGCTGGCCAAGTATATTTCTGATTGCCTTATTTACCAATTTTATCTTAATTTTGGCCCAATAAACAAGCTGTTATTGTAATATCCTCTTACTCTTTAGATATCTAATGAAGCCCTGAATAACATTCGAACCATAGCTGGACTAGCAAAAGAAACAATGTTTGTGCAACTGTATGAGAAACAGCTGGAAGCCCCTTATCGAGCTGCAATTAAAAAAGCAAACGTTTATGGTTTGTGCTTTGGATTTGCTCAGTCTGTAATTTTTTTGGCCAATGCTGCATCATACAGGTTTGGTGGCCACTTGGTTGTTTCTGAGAACCTTCACTTCAGCATAGTATTCAGGTAAGGTTCCCCCACTGCATTATAAAATATCTTCTGCCACATGTAATATGCAATATTTAATCTGTTTAAAATCAGCAATGTTATTTTACTTCAGAGTGATTTCTGCCATAGTAACAAGTGGTACAGCACTGGGAAGAGCCTCTTCATATACTCCAGATTACGCAAAGGCGAAAATAGCTGCCGCACGCTTTTTCCAATTGATTGATCGTGTACCTGAAATCAATATCAACAGCGATAAAGGAGAAAAATGGGTATTGTAACAACTTTTCATTGTTAGTAAGCTATGCTTCATTATCAGTGCAATGCTGTATATATTATGAATAATTGTAATATGTCTTATAAAGAAAATAGTTATGCCAATTAATAAAATACAAAAGAGACTTCAGATGCCAGAATCTAGAACAGAAAACAGAATGCTCGAAGAACTGAGTGAGTCAACCACCATCTGCAGAGTTCAATGAAGCTTTGTATGTCATGACTGAGCTGGAACAGGAAAGATTGTCAGTATATAGCAGTATGAAGGTAAGGGGGGGGAGTTGTGGGTGGGGTGCTGGGATAGAGGCTGGTGAGTGATTGTGGGTGCTAACTTGGAAGTGGAATGGGGGTAGGCAGGGAGATGGAAAAGTAAATAATGGGAGAGGAAAACTAAGTGATCACGTGTGTGTGTGTGTGTGTGTGTGTGTGTGTGTGTGTGTGTGTGTGTGTGTGTGTGTGTGTGTGTGTGTGTGTGTGCACACTTAGGCCAACTGATGCCCTAAGCACAGCCCAACAATGGTTCCCTTCAACCCTTCCATTCTCTAACTGACAAGACATTAAGACTCATTAAATGCTGAATGTGAAATAATAGATTAAAAATTCTGTTTTATTCCAGTCCAGACCCCACAGTGATATTAAATATAGCCTGCGTATATCATATATTTTGGTCAAGAAACCAAAAAAAATCTCAAAAAAATGGGAGTCAAATTATACTCTGATCCAAGCTGATCCAGCATATAAATCGACCCATGATAAAATCAATTCGGTGTATAAGTCATCCCATGAAAAGCAGATTTGGTATATAAGAGAAACAAAAAAAACCGACTGTGACAGATTTTTAATGAAAACAACACAATTAGAACCCTTCAAAATCACTCTCGCTGTCATCGACTGAGGCAAAGATGGTGGCAAGCACATCCATACTCTCACTGTTTAAACAGTCTGTATTTGATGAGGCAGCTTCAGTTTTGTCGTCAGTGTTCCATAACAAATTATCTTCCGTGCCATCAACTGCTCAAGAAATACCACACTTTTTGAATGATTCTATCACAACCTCTACTTTAACTTTGTCCCATACCTTGAACATGAAGTTACACAGCATATCAAATGATGTAGCACACATTGCCCCACCTTTTGTAAATGACTTTTCTGCACTCAAAATTCATGTATTCCATTCCTTGCATACATAGTCCTTGAATGGTTTGTTCAAGCAGACACCGAGAGGTTGCAATAGAGACGTCAAACCATCCGGGATATCCTCCATGTAAGTATTATGTATTTCAAGTGAAACACTAGGCAGCCAGTCCCCTCCTCTTGTATGGACCACAAGAGCTTTGACCAGGCTGAACTAAGCACTCACAACCAGTCTTCAAAATGGGGTTTATCCACAAGCTTGCCAGCTTGTCCTGTTCCAGTCCCAGCTGTTGCTGCTGAACTGTAAAAACTGAAGAACTGAATTTCTCTCTCTCTCACACAGAGTAAAGCCTGTTTGACTCTCCCTGCTTGCTCTTAGAACAGCAACCTCCACTCAGACAGACTGCGGCTCCAAACCTAATCCTCAAAGTTCTTTCACCTGTAGCTTTTCAAAACAGCAATCCATTAGTGAAGACCCTGGGGCACTCCCCAAAGCTTTTGCAAAGGCACTTGGAGCCAGCCTGTCTGGCTTGAGCAGAGCTCTCAGTATTTTAAATGAGATCTGTTTTGAAGTGTTTGCACAAAAAAAATTGCCTCGCTTTATCTCCCAAAATCATACCTAGATGCAATATAAAACACAACATATTCTGTCACACAAGTCAGCTTTAATAATAATTATTTACAATCAGATCATGAAAAATTAAACAAACCAATCATCTGATTTCTTTTGAATCAAGTCAAGTTTATTGTCATCTGATTGTACGAGCGCAACCTGACAAAACAGCGTTTTCCAGTCCTTGGTGCACAACATGCAGACACTCAACCAGAACACACATACAGACAAACAATACACAGGCAGGACAAGTATTGTTTAATAAATGTGAGAGTCTCGGATTGTTAGAGTGAGCAGTTCCTTTGGTTGTTCAGTGTTCTCACTCCGTGGGAAGAAGCTGTACTTCAGTCTCAAGCGGAATACTGCGGTATTTCATTCCTGATAGGAGCAGCGGAAAGATGGTGTGTGGGGGGTTGGAAATGGTCCTCAATAATTTTGTGAGCCCTCTCCAGACAATGATCCTGGTAGATCATGTCGATTGGGGGTGGGTGGGGGGTGGGGGGTGCAGGTGGAGGAAATCTTTTTGTTATGAAGACTTTGAAGTAACACTATTAGTCTCTTCTAACACCTACATGTCACCTTAATCACAGCTAAGGATTTCACAAGCACATGTGTCTTGGGAGCCAATTATATATGATGATAATAACAGTTAGAGCTCTGATTACTATAGAGATGCTACAAGGATGCAGAAAAGTCCAGTGGTGCAGGAGACACCTGTCCCACAGAGGTCCTTCTGAATTTAATATCAGGACCTCAAGTTGGCTTTCTGTTTCCGAACTGGCACAAGTCAAATCAACACGTTAGCAGCTGTGAATAGGGGAAACCAGCAGCCGATGGTTATAGCTGAAGTCCCCGCAGAAATTCCTTAGCAGCCATAATCACAGGGTAGAAGTACTGGAGATGAGAGCTACGACTGGTTTTATTCATTGAATGGTTGCACTTGGGGAATTCACCATTCTTGGGCCAGGTTGCATTTTCAAGCTTGGGCAAGGCCAGAGTGAAAGAGACAACTATTGAGAGGGGAGGAACAAAAGACATGGTCAGGATCCTGAGACTCTCTCTCCCCCTTCTCATGACCCACGATAAGTCCTATAAAATGTGCCTTTTTCTAGAGCCAGCAGCTCGTGGCTCCTTTTTATAAGCTATTGGACACTTGCACAATTTACACATGTTCCCAATAGCACTGTGGAAATTTGATACAAGTTTCATAAGGAAAGGATTAGCCATCCATTCTGAATGAGCATAGCACCATCAAGTTTTCAGTTAGGTTATTTTCAAATCTAAATTTATGCCTTCTTTTACCAGAACAACTTTAAAGGTGAAGTTCAATTCATTGACTGCAAATTTACATATCCATCCAGGCCGGACTTTCAAGTCCTAAATGGCCTCTCAGTTTCAGTGAAGCCTGGCCAGACACTTGCCTTCGTTGGCAGTAGTGGATGTGGAAAAAGCACAAGTGTGCAATTACTTGAACGATTTTATGATCCTAATCAGGGACAACTGGTGAGAGAATATACCTTGTTCCAACCTGTATGTCAACTTATAAAAAGTCCAACAATGTTCCTTACATCATCAACTTATGTTATTCTGTTTCATTTATTCCAGTTAATTGATGGTCACGATACAAAGTCCATCAATGCGATCTTCTTAAGATCTAAAATCGGAATAGTGTCCCAGGAACCTGTGCTTTTTGACTGCAGTATTGCAGAGAATATTAAATATGGTGACAACAGCCGTCAAATTAGTATGGATGAAGTAATCATGGCTGCAATGAAGGCCAAGCTCCATGACTTTGTAATGTCATTACCAGAGGTACGGTTTGTTCTAAAATTGGAACTAGGAATTTTTTTTAACTACAAAATACTCATTTGAAATCATATTACATGAATCCAATAGGACTTTATTTTCCTACTGAACACAACATTAAACTAAACCATCCCAATAAGAAGGCTGTGGATTCAAACAACCAAATGAATAGATGGGGCCTTGTTTATAGTGTGGTGGTACACCACTGGCCTACTGCAGGGGGCACCCTCTGTACCTGCAGGAGTGCAAGGGGACAGGACAACTCCTGGCTGGCTGTCAATCACCCTCCGGGATATAGGCCTGTGCTGGCCTCCCGAGGCCTCACTCAGAGTTGCTGGCTCTGTGGAAGTCTTTGTGGATTAAAGCCTGTTGTACAGTCTTTATCTTTGTGTGTGTCTGATTCTGGCGAACAGTGCACCACATATAGTCTTATCTGAAAGACTGTATTGATGATTATGCAGTACTCCTCCATTTTAAATTTGAGGTTGTTCTAGAGTTTTATGCTGTAGTTACTGGAATGTGTCTCATCTGAATCAAAGGCAAAAACGCTATCATTTGAGTCACTTCTCCCCTGTGTTGGAAACTGTAGTTAACCTAATTTTTCCTTAACATGGGCAAATAATCGGGGATTACTGTCCTGAATATTCATAGATTATTTCTTCAAAATGTCCCAGTGTGGCTATTTGGCTGGAACTGAAGATCATCAATGAAAAATCAGAGAACAATCATTATCCAGGGTTGAGTTGACCTAATTGCTAATTTTTGATTTAAAATAAAACGTTTAACTCATTTTATCGTACCACTTGTCCACACTCGTAAAATGCTAAAACATCCAATGAGCTGTTTCATTGAAAAGTTTTCCATTTTCTTCTTTCACTCAGAAATATGATACCACAGTGGGTGCCCAAGGCTCTCAATTATCCCGAGGTGAGAAACAGCGTATCGCTATAGCTCGTGCCATTGTTCGAGATCCAAAGATTCTTCTCCTGGATGAGGCAACATCTGCACTCGATACAGAGAGTGAAAAGGTAACCACAGAGCTAATAATGAGTTGGTCGGTTAAAACGGTGAAAATATTAGGGAATGTATGACATGGCATTAATAACTGATGAGCTACTTATTTTGTCATTAAACTATTCATCACCAAAAAAATGTGGTAGTCATCTCCACACTCCCAGTTATTTAACTTACTTTTGTTTTCAATAATTCCATTTCCAACTTTGAGAAGATTTTTATCAAATAAATGGATTGGTATCTCTCTCTCTCTCTCTCTCTCTCTTTCTCTCACACTCACACACACACATTTATGCTCTTCCATTATGTTTTAAATCAAGGATGTAACAGAACATTAATTGCTATCTTGCTCTTAATTAAAAGTCTTATGATAACTTGCATTGCTCTTTACTTGTTTGGGTTTCTCAATCTTTCTTTAACTATTCATATCAATTGGGAACAAAGGCCTAATCTTTCCTTCTTTCCCTAATTGTGGATGGATCTGAAGTCAGGGCAAAGTACTACTGGAAGCTTTGTAGGAAACAATTCTGCCACCTCCCTGCAGCCTGTCACCAGGTTCATCAGAAATTATGACATGCATAGAACACAACTTGTCATGAGTAATAAAGACTTATTTAAAATTGTCTTTTTCTTGCTGGTACTTTTTTTCTTCTGGTGCACCAGGAGGCTAGATTAAACCATTGCTTGGCCCAAGGATATCTTGCCCAATGTTCCACATCTATCACAAAGGTCTGAATTCTTCTGGTTGGCCACAAAAGCTGTTTAAATATAAGTCTGACACTTTTAAATAAGGCATGTTCAGTGGTTTGTTGGGATAAAGAGACGTCACATCCAACTCAATTTAGGACTAGGTTCAAATCAAGCAAAGAAAATCAAATTTAATAAAATAATTACCACTAGGCTTAACAATCAAACTGTCTGATTGACATTTCAGTTATTGATATTGCATATTTTCACCCATAAAATTAAAATCTGTTATGAATTCATGAAACATCTCTGCATCTCTCTAGATATAGATTAAAATTGAATGTTAGAAGTTCCTTTAAAAATATTCCTTTGTAGCAGGTCGCAATGATTACAGCTCGAGGTTATAACAAGAAAGAAGACTCCCACATGAAAGGAGTATACTCAACACTGAGTTTATTGAGATGCAGCTCTGCCTTTTATAGGCAACCGGCCGCGCCACCACTGGAGCTTGGCTTGAGTGGAACTGTCTGCCGATTGGCCACCTCCGATCTGCAGGCCCGGATTGGACCCCCTGCGA
Source organism: Narcine bancroftii (assembly GCF_036971445.1). Classification (NCBI taxonomy): domain Eukaryota; kingdom Metazoa; phylum Chordata; class Chondrichthyes; order Torpediniformes; family Narcinidae; genus Narcine; species Narcine bancroftii. The sequence continues at coordinate 287,538,475 of NC_091472.1, forward strand.
TCACTATCAGCAATTGGTTGATTTGCCCGCTATAACTGCGACCAATGGGAGCGGGTCTCCCGTCCCGTGTGCTGCTTGCTCGATCGTCACATTTGACGGCCATTTCCGGTGTCGGCCTGCAGACCGCTACACCTTCTCCTTTCTCTCAGATATTTTTTAGCCTCCTTTTTAATATTTTTTCAACTCTTTTGACATATTGAGCTTAGTGCTGTTCCTAGAGCTACTAGCCTGGAACCTGAGAAACATTTCCTACCATTAACATTAGCAGTTCACATTAGCCCAGTCACATTCTGGAGTCAGCCAATGACCTATCACCATTATATGAGTTGCCAAAACCATCAGTATTGCAAAATATGTTCCAAAGTTACTTAACAGTGTAATATGTTCTCTTGAGTTTAGATCGTCCAAGTTGCTTTAGATGAAGCAAGAAAAGGAAGAACTTGTATTGTGATTGCACATCGTCTGTCAACTATTCAGAACTCTGATATCATCGCTGTCATGTCTCGAGGAATATTGATTGAACAGGGAACTCATGAGGAATTAATGGGTGTTAAAGGGGCCTACTATAAACTTGTCACAACTGGTGCTCCGATTAGCTAAATAGCTGCATATCAAATAGCTCCCTATTAAATAATTTGATTACTTGATGCTATTTCAGATTGTATCAACTATTCCAGTTTTCTTCTGCAAAAGGTCAATGCATTTAAATATAGGAACATCTTAAAAACTGTATGTATACTTGATTCCAGGTATAATTTCTTAGTGGATCATATTAGAATTTTTTAAAATAGCAACACATGATTTAGCTCTGCTAAATAGATGTCAACTATTTTTTGTATAATTTGTAATATGGTTGATTAAAACTTATTTCCCCATGTCATTGAATGTTTTGAATCACAGGAAAGATGCACGTTGATCAACTAGACAGAAAATATGTAAATAATGCACAAATTTTTTATTGAAGGGATTTTCACATATTCAAGGATCTTTTGTGTAGTTTTCCTCTTTCATTACAGAAAAAGATTACGTGTCAGTCACAATTGATGGCTGAATGTGCTTTATTTAGATGAACAATATATTTTGAAATAATTACACGGTGACATTTTATTGGGTGAGTTTAAGCATAATTTTATCTCACTACTGTCAGTTTATATTTCAAAGTTAGGAACTTGTGTCTTTTCAGATTTCAGATTTATTGTTAGAGTAGAAACATGACATCACATACAGCCCTGAGATTCTTTATTCCTACGAGCGAGGCAGAATTACCACTTTGAAAGTGCAAAAATAGACTGTACATAATGTACACATGTAAATAAATAAAGAAATGTAAATAAACTGAGCAATGCAGAGAGGGGAAAAAAAAATCAACAAAGTGTAAAAGTAAGAGTCCTTAAATGAGTCCCTGATTGAGTTTATTGTTAAGGAGTCTGATGGTGGAGGGGTAGCAACTGTTTCTGAACCTGAGGGTGCAAGTCTTGTGACACCTATACCTATTTCCTAATGCTAGCAGCGAGAACTCAGAATGTTCAGGGTAGTGTGGCTCTCCAATGGCAGCGTTCCCGGTATATGTTCTCGATGGTGGGGAAGGTTTAGCCTGTGTTGTCCTGGGCTGTGACCACTACCTTTTGCAGGGCTTTATGCTCAGGGGTATTGGTGTCCCATGATGCAGCCGATCAGCATACAATTCACCACACATCTGTAGAAATTTGCCATGGTTTCTGGTGTCATACCAAACCTCCGCAAACTCCTGAGGAAGTTGAGGTGCTGATGTTCTTTCTTCACAATGCCATTAGTGTGTTGGGACCACAAAAGATGCTCTGATATAGTAACTCCCAAGAACTTATATTTGCATACCCTCTCCACCTCCACTGATCACTGATTGTAAACCTCTGGCTTTCCTTTCCTGAAGTCAACAATCAGCTCCTTAGTTTTGGTGTCATTGAGTGCAAGGTTGTTGTTGGTTCACCATTCACCCAAGTTTTTGATCTCCCTCCTGGACGCTGACTCAATGCCCTTTTTATAAAACCCACAACTGTGGTATCATCAGTGAATTTATAGTTGGTGCTGTTGTTGAACTGATCCATATATACATGGATGTAAAGTGAGTAGAGCAGGGGGCTAAGAACACAGCCCTGTGGTGCTCCAGTATTGATGAAAATTGTGGAGGAGATGTTCTTACCAATCTTTACTGATTGTGGTCTGGAGGTAAGGAAATTCAGGATCCAATCACACAGCAGGGTTTTGAGTCCCAGGTCTTAGAATTTGCTGATTTTTGAGGGGATAATAGTTTTAAGTTGGGTGATTGAGTTGTAGAGTTGAAGGGCAATTGAGGTTAGGTGACCCAAACATCACTATAAAAGTGAGGGACTATGTAGTGGAGCAGTCATTGTTGGAGTGGGCTAAGTCAGAGTAGAAAGGCTTTGGCTCCAAGGGACTTGGGTGAATAGGGTCTGAGGTGGTGGTGCTGGAGTTGAAGTAAGAAAAGATCACCCTATTCGAGGAACAACAAAAAGGATTCAGCAGGGCAGGTTTTAGATATCATATTTTTTGTCTCGTCATCAACTGTGCAAATGGTAGCCAAGGCAGGGGAAGGCTCCTCTTGCAGTATGTGGGTCGTCAGGGAAGCCAGCAATATCCCTGAGGACTTGATCTGTGAGAAGTGCATCCAGCTGCAGCTCCTGACAAGCCAAGTTAAGGAATTGGAGCTGGAGTTGGATGAACTCCAGATCATTCGGGAGGCAGAGGGGGTGATAGACAGGAGTTACAGGGACACTATCAGACCTAGGAGGCAAGAAGGGAGTAGATGGGTGACAGTCAGGAGAGGGAAAGGCAGGCAGTGCAGGGCACCCCTGTGGCTGTTCCCCTCAATAACAAGTATACCATTTTGGAAATTCTTGGTGGGAGACAACCTACCAGGGACATGCCACAGTGATCAGCTCTCTGGTACAGAGTCTGGTCCTATGGCTAAGAAGGGAAGTGAGGAGAAAAGGCAAATTATAGTGATTGGGGATACCCATAGTTAGAGGGACAGATAAGAAGTTCAGTGGAAGAGATCGAGAATCTTGGATGGTATGTTGCCTTCCTGGTGTCAAGGTCCGAGATATCTCAGAACAAGTTCACGACATTCTCAGGTAGGAGGGTGAGTGGCCAGATGTCGTGGTCCATGTAGAGACCAATGATGTAGGTAGGAAGGGTGGGGAGGTTCTGCAAGGAGAGTTCAGGGAGGTGTGTATGTGGGTACGTTGGGGGGGGGGAAGTGATAGGGGAAGAAGAGGGAGGTGAGGGAGGGTTTAACAGAAACTAGACAAGGCAATGTTAATACCAACCATATAAAGGGTGCTCAGATGGAATATGAGGTGTGGTTTCTCCAATTTGCAGGTGATCTCAGTCTGACGGATGTGTCAGCAAAGGAATGAGTGGCAACTGGGAGATTCACACTAAAGTGGCAAATGGAGTTGAGATCCTCAATGAGGTGATATCCCAGTCTGTGCCCAGTCTCTCCTAGTGTCAGAGGAAAGAACGAGAGCTGGAGAGATTTAGGGGCAGAAATAGAGCTGTATAAAACCATGGAAGGGATTGTAAACAAAGACGTGCATTTTTAAAATTGGAATGATGTCTTTATGGAATGGTATCAGTTTGAACTTAAGCTGTAGAATTTTGGAGGATTTCAAGCTTCTGGTGTTCAGGGATGGTCTGGAATGGTAAAGTCTATGTAGAAAGTGTATGACATTAAAGCTTACAAAAATTCACAAAATCATGGCTCTGAATTTCCCTAAAGTTTACACAAAAGACACAGCTGACTACTGATTTTTGATGTAAGTATGTAAAATTGATTACATGCACTTTTGTAAACTTTGGAATGGTTCTTAATCTTTATAATAACTTATCCCCCACTTATTAATACAGCTTTGGTCATTATGCAAAAGTCCAGAGAACTATACTGGTAGAGTGAAGGAAGAAGTCATGGACCTACTGGGAACAAAGACCCAAGTCGAAGACTCAAAGAAACAATATACCATAAAAATAAAACAGTAGGCACGTTGGGAAGTACAAAGGCAAACACCTTGGAAAGACTATTTATGGATCTGAAACTAAGGATATCAGACTCAATTCATTGGGAGGCAAGGAACCAAGAGAGAACTTGGTGAAGTAGAGATAAATGTTAGACTTTGTTTAGCAAGTACATGAGTCATCACACTTTCAATGATTACTGGAGGTTTGTGATTAAACATTAACTTGGTTTGTCTCACTCCCAATGTTTCAGTGAACCCCAATATAAGCTTAAGGAATTTGGAACGAGTTTGAACTTGGACAGCAGAATTTTGGAGAACTTCAGACTTGCGGTGCAGTTCATTTTCAATAGTTGTAGTCATTCAACATGGAAACAGACCCACACCAAACAAAATGTCCTCCCAACACTTATTCCACCTGCCTGCGTTTGACCCATGTCCCTCTAAACCCATCCTATCCATGCATCTCTTTGTTCTTAAACAGTGCAATATTACCTGCCTTCACCAATCCCTCTGGCAGCCTGTTTCATCCACTCCCTCATGCTCTATGTAAAAGAGTTGCCCCTCAGGGTCCTATTAAATTCTCTCTCACTTTAAACTGGTGTCCTCTGATCCCCAATTCCCTACTCTGAGCAAAAGATTCTGTGTGTTCACCTAATCAGTCCGCTCATGATTTTGTATACCTCTGTGAGAGTTCACTCCTCATCCTCCTGATGAGATGTGAGTGCTACTGGGTGTTAGTCATTGAGGCAGCAGAGTAAGCGACTATGATAAAATGTTTTGAGAGGCTGGTCATGCCCAGAATTAACACGTACCTAAGCAAAGGGCTGGAGCCACTGCAACTCACATATTGTCACAATCACTCCATTCAGCTCTGGATCACCTCAAAAAGAGCAATTCCTATATACAACTTAGTCTTTAACCCCCTTATTCCAGCAGTGCTGCAGCCTGGACAACTGGATTCTTGACGTCCTCATCAGAAGACCACAGTCAGTATGAATTGGAAACATCTCCTCCTCACTGATCATCAACATAGGTGCACCTCAACAATGTGTGCTTAGTCCACTGCTCTACTCATTATACACACATGACAGTGTGGCCAGGCACAATTCCAATGCTACCTACAAATTTGCCGATAATACCATAGTTGTTGGCAGAATCACAAACGGCAATGAGGAAACGCACAGGATGGCAATAGATCAATTAGTTGAGTGGTGTCACACCAACAACCTTGTGCTCAGCATTAGCAAAACTAGGGAGATGATTATGGATTTCAAGATAAAGTCAGGGGAACATGACCCGGTACTTATTGAGGGCTCAGTAGTAGAGAAGGTCAAGAACCTTCTGGGTGTTAACATCTCTGAGGATCTGTCCTGGAGCCTCCATTTTGATGCAATCACGAAGAACTCTCACCAACAGCTATACTTTGTGATATGTCTGAGGAGATTCGGTGTGCCACCAAAGACTATTGAAAATTTCTATAGGTATACCATGGAGAGCATTCTAGTGGTTGCATTGCTGCCTGGTATGGAGGTGCCAACTCTCAGGACAAGAAATATCCAGGGGTTTTTAAACTTGGCCTGTGACATCACAGACACCAGCCTTCACTGTGGTGTCTTAAAAAGGCAGCCTTCTATCCTCAAAAATCCCCACCACCCAGGCCAAGCCCTCTTCACTCTGCTACCATTGAGGGAAAAAGGTACAGGAGCTTGAAGACAAGTACTCAGTGGCACAGCTTCTTCCCCACTGCCATCAGATTCCTGAATAATCAATGAACCTCACTTTTCTGGCACTATTTTTTTAAATTTATTGTTATAAGATGGTTTATATAACCATATAGCCAGCTCTTCAGCGCTTGACATCCTGCTTTGCGGAAACTGCCAAAATGTTTGGCCTGGAAGTCAGCCTGAAGAAAACTGAGGTCCTCCATCAGCCAGCTCCCCACCATGACTACCAGCCCCCCCACATCTCCATCGGGCACACAAAACTCAAAACGGTCAACCAGTTTACCTATCTCGGCTGCACCATTTCATCAGATGCAAGGATCGACAATGAGATAGACAACAGACTCGCCAAGGCAAATAGCGCCTTTGGAAGACTACACAAAAGAGTCTGGAAAAACAACCAACTGAAAAACCTCACAAAGATAAGCGTATACAGAGCCGTTGTCATACCCACACTCCTGTTCGGCTCCGAATCATGGGTCCTCTACCGGCACCACCTACGGCTCCTAGAACGCTTCCACCAGCGTTGTCTCCGCTCCATCCTCAACATCCATTGGAGCGCTCACACCCCTAACGTCGAGGTACTCGAGATGGCAGAGGTCGACAGCATCGAGTCCACGCTGCTGAAGATCCAGCTGCGCTGGATGGGTCACGTCTCCAGAATGGAGGACCATCGCCTTCCCAAGATCGTATTATATGGCGAGCTCTCCACTGGCCACCGTGACAGAGGTGCACCAAAGAAAAGGTACAAGGACTGCCTAAAGAAATCTCTTGGTGCCTGCCACATTGACCACCGCCAGTGGGCTGATAACGCCTCAAACCGTGCATCTTGGCGCCTCACAGTTTGGCGGGCAGCAGCCTCCTTTGAAGAAGACCGCAGAGCCCACCTCACTGACAAAAGGCAAAGGAGGAAAAACCCAACACCCAACCCCAACCAACCAATTTTCCCTTGCAACCGCTGCAATCGTGTCTGCCTGTCCCGCATCGGACTGGTCAGCCACAAACGAGCCTGCAGCTGACGTGGACTTTTTACCCCCTCCATAAATCTTCGTCCGCGAAGCCAAGCCAAAGAGAAGAAGAAAGAAATAACAATTACAGCACAGAAACAGGCCAACTTGGCCTTTCTAGTCCATGAATGTTTGCAGTGTGAAGCTGTTGCAAAACAACAAAATTTGTGACTCCTTCATGACAATAAATTCTGATTCTGTGCTTCAAGAAATAAAGCCCTGATATGAACATCCCTATCATGCCAATGTTAGACCTTCCAAAATGCAACATCTCATGTTTCTCTGTTTGAAATTCCATCAACCATTCCTCTTCCCACCTGCCCAACTGATCAAAATCCTGCTGCCTTCACTTTCTGCAATGCAAATCACTTTAGTGTCATTCATAAACTTGCTAACCTTCCTATGTATGTTTCCATCTAAATCATTGAATAAATGTCACACAGTAAAGGACGCAGCACCTAGCCCTGTGGCACAACAATATTCATAGGCGTCCAGTCCAAAAAACAATCTTGCACCATCACCCTCTGCTTTCTTCCATGTTGCCAATTTTCTGTCCAATCTGATACGTGACCTTGCATCTCCTGAAATCTAACCTTCCAGAGCAGCCTACAGTGCGGAACTTTATCAAAAGCCTTGCAGAAATTCATATAAACAACATATACAGCTCTGCCGTAATCAACCTTCTTGGTCACATCTTCAAAAAAATTCGTATTAGATTTATGAGATATGACCTCCCACTTACAAAACTGTGCTGACTATCCCAAACCAACCTTTGTCCTTCTAGGTCCCTGTATTTATCTCCATCAGAATACTCCTTCGTAACTTATCAATATTAAGCTTACTGGCTGTAGTTTCTAGGCTTTTCTCTGCAGCCTTTCATGAATAGAGGCAAAGCATTTGTCATCCACCAATCTTCTTGTACCTTACCTGTACTTAATGACAACTCATAAATCTCATCCAGAAACCAGCAAGTTCCTCTCTGGGTTCCCTCCATGTCCATGGATATATCTGATCATCTAAACCAGTGGTTTTCAAACTTTTTCTTTGCATTCACCTACCACCTTAAGTAATCCCTATGCCATTGGTGCTCGGTGATTAGTGGGGGTGGGGAAAGGTTGAGAACCACCACTCTAGACCAGTGTTACTGAAATATTTTGCTTGAGAAAAATTGTCGTTGGCCCATTTCCTTTGCAGTTATGAAATTGTCAATTAGGCTCAATTAAAAGAGTGGTTTTCAAACTTTTTCTTTCCACTCACATACCACCATAATCAATCCCTTACCAATCACGGGGCACTTCTGGCATAGGGATTAGTATGTGAATGGAAAGAAAAAGTTTGAAAACCACTGATCTAAACACATTGCACCACCAGGTTCAGGAATAGCTCCACCATCAGACTCCTCCAGGATAAACTCAATCAGGGTTGTGCACTTTACTGATTTTCCTTTTGCTCTCTCTCTGTATTGCACAGTCAGTTGGTTTACATGTGTTATCTGTTTACAGTCCTTTCATTTGTTTACATGTCCACGCTGAGCACAGTTAATTTTTTGCACCACCAATCAGTGGTAATTCTGCTGCGCCCGCAGGAACAAGAGAATCTCAGGGTTGCATGCGATGTCATGTATGTTCTCCGACAATCAATCTGAAATCATCCAGAATGCTCTCCACAGTTCACCTTTGGAAGTTTTCCAGAGTTGGTTGTCCTTGGCCCTCCAATGGCTACCATGTGACCTGCAGAGTTTCTCCAGCACATTGCCCTCGACCCCAGCTTCCGCTGGCCGCATCTGCCGCCCCCTACCGATGAGCCTGGAACTCTTCAGCCCCGCCACAGCGGCACCTACCGGAGAGCCGAGAGGAATGCCTCCGCAGAAACACCGCTGACGTCACCATCCCCGGGTGGAAAGCAAACTCGGGCGAATAATATGCAGGCAAGGCAGGAGTTGCACTATTAATGCACTATTAATGCACTATTGCTTCTCTCGCCTTGATGGAGTTCCCGACCTTTGCCACGTCTGCAGCTTTTAAATCGCTTTTGTAATACTGCAGCTGCTGGGCGATATCATTGTTGGCTGGGGGGGGGGGGAAATAAGATCGAAGAAGCATTAATGGCAGATTTCTCCCGGGGGATCTGCAAACAAAACCAAGACAAATTTTAAAATCATGATGGAAATTCAAAGTGATTGACTTTTCTATGAATAAAAAGGCGAATTATAACGTTGGTGAAACAAATCTACCTCCCTTTTCCCTCCATTTCACTTGGACACGCCCGGCGGCCATTTTGTGTCCTGGTTCCTCGTGCGGCAGAGCTGCGAAATGTCGGCGGTGCCGGTCGTGGGGGGCAGTGTCTGGCCGCGGGGAGGGGGGACCCGGTCGTGGGAGGACCCGGGAGGGGGGGAGGAGACCCGGGAGGGGGGGGGGGAGACCCGGGAGGGGGGGGGGGGAGACCCGGGAGGGGGGGGGGGGAGACCCGGGAGGGGGGGGGGGGGAGACCCGGGAGGGGGGGGGGGGGGAGACCCGGGAGGGGGGGGGGGGGGAGACCCGGGAGGGGGGGGGGGGAGACCCGGGAGGGGGGGGGGGGGAGACCCGGGAGGGGGGGGGGGGGAGACCCGGGAGGGGGGGGGGGGGGAGACCCGGGAGGGGGGGGGGGGGAGACCCGGGAGGGGGGGGGGGGGGAGACCCGGGAGGGGGGGGGGGGGAGACCCGGGAGGGGGGGGGGGGGGAGACCCGGGAGGGGGGGGGGGGGGAGACCCGGGAGGGGGGGGGGGGGAGACCCGGGAGGGGGGGGGGGGGGGAGACCCGGGAGGGGGGGGGGGGGGGAGACCCGGGAGGGGGGGGGGGAGACCCGGGAGGGGGGGGGGGGGGAGACCCGGGAGGGGGGGGGGAGACCGGGAGGGGGGGGGGGAGACCCGGGAGGGGGGGGGGGAGACCCGGGAGGGGGGGGGGGGAGACCCGGGAGGGGGGGGGGGGAGACCCGGGAGGGGGGGGGGGATGACCCGGGAGGCGGTGAAGAGAGCAGTGGGCTCTGGGGGTAGTGTTTGGCCACCAGGAGAGGGTGTTGGTGGAGGCAATAATGCCATGACGGAACGCAGGGAGAGGGGGTGCTGGGCCCCCGGGGGTAGAGGGAGATGGATGGGGTGTCAGGCTCCAGGGGTGGGGGGGGGGGAGGTAGTTGCGGAAGGGGTTCCGGGCCCCAGAGAGGTGGATGGGGTTCCATACCACGAGAAGGGGGAGGAAGGAGAGATCCGTGATGTGGTGGGCCCAGTGATGTCAGTGTGGCAGTGGTAAAAGGGGGGGGGGGTCAAGGGTGTCAGTGTTGGGGGATGGGGAGGTCAGTGGTGCTGGTGTGGCAGTTGTGAGGGAGGGATGTTGGCTTGGCAGTGGGTGGGGGAATCGTGTGGCAGTGTTGGGTTTGAGGGCTTGCTTCAGATCTCGCCTTTGGTCCATTAACCAGGCAGGGGCAGTTGATGCACTGGTTGTACTCATGGCCAGCTTATGAAAAGGCATCTCTGGAACTATGCCTCTGGTAAGTTGGGGGTGGGGTGGAGTAAAATTAACCAGCACTGATGAAAGCTGGTTCAACTTGTTTATTGTTGAAGGACTTGAGCTGGGCTGGGGCTTGCATGAGAACAACTGCTGAAGAATGGTGCACTGGGACCAAGTATTGGGTCTGAGGTTCACGAGGGTGCTGAGGGCAAGACAGCTCCTGGTGGCTGAAAGCTTCCTGATTGTATCGGATGTTCTGATCTGGGAACTTGGGTTTGCCAATGGATCAAATAGGAGGCTGTGTAGCTCCTGGAGTGCTGGAGGTAGTAAATCCATGGATTCTTGGTGTCTCTGAAGGACACCCTTTGTTTCCCTTTTTCGTGCTTGGGGATGCTGTGCAATGCCAGTGGCACCTCTGTGCCTTTAAAGCAGACCAAAGTTGATGAATTTTGTGTGTGAGTACAAGGCAATAAAGGAATGTTGGATAATATATTGAGAGTATTTCAATAGTAAAATAGTTATGTTCTGGAGTAGTAACCTCTACCTTAAAGCCGAAGCACAATTCCTAGTAAATTAGCAGGGAAATTTTAAATGAGAAATAGTGATATTGTTAACTGTGTAACTTGATTATTTTGAATGCCAAATTATTCTACTGATATCTTTTCTCAGGATGGAAATGCTGTTTACCAAATCTTTTTGATTACTGACATACAATGTGGTTGACCCTTGGCTGGCTCACCAAGTTCAAGTTTAATACAGGTACATGATCCTTCATCTGGACATCAAAAATCCGAAAAGCTCCAAAATCCTGCAAGTGGGGACTGGCGGTCGGGGGAGGCGGCCGAGGGACCGGCGGATGGGGGAGGCGGCCCAGGGACCGGCAGCCGGGGGACAGGCGCATGGGGGACCGGCGCACGGGGGAGGCGGCCGGAGGACCGGCGCACGGGGGAGGCGGCCGGAGGACCGGCGCACGGGGGAGGCGGCCTGGGGACCGGCGCACGGGGGAGGCGGCCGGAGGACCGGCGCACGGGGGAGGCGGCCGGGGGACTGGCGCACGGGGGAGGCGGCCGATACGGCAGCACAATTCAGGTGGGCTTTCTGAAATCTGGAAAAATCTGAAATTCAGAACACACTGTCCCCCAAGGGTTCTGGATAAAGGATCGTGTACCTGTATACAAATGTGGTGGAGAACCTCAGCGACCATAGGAAGCAATGATATATAACCAGTAAGCCCTCCATAAAGTTTTGAGGGAAAATCAGACAGGCATCTGAATTTAAAATAAAAGTGGGGGGGCAGAGGAGGGGCAGGGGGAGGAGCACTGTCTCACAGGCACAGGTTGGAGGGAACAAGAGACACAATCTGAGAAGTGATAGGTAGAGGAGGTGGGTCTCTGGTGAGAGAAGCTTTAGGAAAGGAGAGAGATAGGTAGGGCCTAATGGAAGTAGGAGAAGTTGATGTTAATACTGTCTGGTTGGAGAAGCAAAGATATATAACCGTTTCAGGCCTGAACCTTTAGTCAAGGTATGGAAGCTGTGTGACCTAGTAAGTTTTTCTAGCACTTTTCTTCATTAAATTACAATCATAGAGTCTGCAGATTTTCTTCTTTAGCTCACCAAGTTAAAGGGCATTTGGGAACTTACAGTAAATGCTGACCTTGCCAGTGTTCCTCCCAATCAATTGTTGCATGAGAAATTAATAACTTCTAGTATCATTGCCCATTTGTGGGCAATATGATTTCCAGGTATGGATAATGCATTTATGGTTTCTGATTAATTGACAACTTTTTTTGCGTGAAAGATCCAATGTGCACTATGTACTTTGGTTACTCAGTAGTAACATACATGAGAGGTCAACGTAAATAGAAGCAGTACAAGGTTTTGAGACCTTCATGGATGCTTCAATTTTCATTTAGATTTTCTTTTCATTTTCTTGAACTACCTTAATAATCCATTCGTTCCTTAATATATACAAAATTGATACAAAATTGAAATATGAGTAAGGTAGAGAATCTCCAGAAAATGGATCTGAAAACAGAAACTTGAGGTCATACAGTATCACCGTCATTCCTGATTATATTGCTGTGTTCAACTTCTGATGAAGAGTCCTCAATTGGAGACTTTAATTGAGAAACACAAAAACTGCAGATGTTGGAATCTTGAGTTGACAAAAAGAAACTGGAGAGACTGAGTCAAGCAGCAGAACTATTGCAGTTTTGAAGGTCACAAGTCAAAACATTGACCATTTCTATCTATGGGTGCTGTCTGTCTGGATGACTCTCTCCAGCTTCTCTTTTCTCACAAAACTTAAAACTTTTTTCCATAGATAGACAAAGATGTTTCATTTTATGGCAGATTCCTAGAATCTGCATTGTTCTACAAAATGAAATTGTCGAGGCAATTTCTTTGAAAGGGCCTTCTGCATATTCTAAATTTTACAGTGCTTGTTTACTTTTCTGTTGATGTGGAAACCCTATCTAGTTTGGGAGAAGGGTGTATTGTAAGATGGGAAGAAATTACTTGTGCATGGACAGGAAGTAATTAATTTTTTGAAAGAATACATCTGTAAGCATGAATATTTGAGTTTGTTATGCTAAAACCCTCCAGTACAAGGTTGACTTGTGAAATGTTACAGAAGTCTGCATTTTACAATGGAGGGAAGAAAAAAAATTGGAAGATATCCTACGACTGGCCATGCTATGCTCAGTTTACTGGCTGGTATACATTAATTCCAACATAATTCAGATTTGAAATGTCAAAATTGAATTTTACAGCTATTATTAAGTATTGGAATTATTTACAATTCTGTTTCTCTAGGTCGCTGGAAGATGCATTTGAAAATGGATGCTTTGACCTGAAAAGGATTTTCTCCTGTAATATGAATAGTACGTTTTTTTTATATACTAATCTTTTGTGAGAATTGAATCAAATAAAATTTGTTTTTCATAATAGGTATTAATCATTGTTCTGGTCTGTTTGAAGTTGCTATCTGATTTCAGAATTTAGGCAATTTGGGGTGGGACTTTGATTGGGTTGTACCCTCCCACAAAGGCATGCTTGCATTGTTTTGCTTGCAAGCTTGTAAGAAATGGAGGTACAGTATATTAAGTGAATAGATGCTTTTAAAATGAACTATATTTTTGTAAATAGTTCATCCTAGTGTGTATTCACATATTTATAAATATGCTAAAGAATGAGCATAATAATGATTAATCTGATATTTTACAGGTCTTCAATGATGTCTGCCTTGAAGCCTTTTTGCATATGTAAATCATCACGTCATTTCAGAAACAGTAAGCCTGTGACTTAGTTATTTTTAAGATGTGTATTTAAAAAAAAAATAATATATTTTAAAATTGCAGTCTGGTTATTTTATTTCTATTGTAATCAGGGATGAATCTAAAATAGTTATCTGACAGGCCTAATTATCAAACTATTTGTTGCAAATACTTTGTGTATGAGGGCACAAAGTTTGTTCTAATTTGTATTGGCATTTCAAAATATTGACCAGGAAAAAGCTGTTATTTGATCTAGTATGATTTCATTTGTTTATTTAATGTTGATAAGTAGAGTATACAACAAAAGTATGAACATCAAATGTAATATTAGAGAGTATTCCAATCTTGACCAATTATTTTTTTTAAAATGTCTTAAAGTTTAACACGTTTGTCTCAAATTTAAAGTAAGTTGTTAAAATTGAACATGCCTAGTTGTCATGGATGTGTTTGTTAGGACAGAGTTCCAGTAATTGTGGAAAATGAAATGTTTTGTGGCTCTGAGCTCTTCGATGAACAGTACAAAATGTAATGGATACCTGAAATCAAAGGCAAAGATGTACAACTATCAATCTTTTGGGCATGTCCAGCTTAAAGCAGAACAATAAAATATATTTTACAAATTAATGGAATTGTTTATTTAAATCGTTAATCCTGACTCGTATTGATGGTTGCATACAAATTCAGAAAATTTCAAGCACATAAATTCAAAATGGCATGCAATAAAGTTGGAAGGGGGTTATAGTAGAGAATGAATTTTATCTAATGTTTAGAATTTGTGTTGGGGATGACACCAAAAACAAATCTGAAACAGCTGCAAAAAGGTAACTGCTGTAAGACAGGGATTTTGTTCAAACATGCAAGTTATTACATTGCACAATATCTTATCCAATTCACTAAGACCCTCAAAATTTGACAAAATGGGATTTAAAGTAGAATAGCAATGTGCTGCAAAGTACAATTTGGAGCTTTTCATATCAAGTCTTTGCAAATAAAGATCTTGTTGCTGTAATCCAAACTAACTCAGTGAAATTCACTGTTTTTACATTAACAGAATTGGACCATTCATTAAGATGTTGACATTATGTTGGCATGGCCAAACCAAGGCCACTCATAAATTCCATCTGGGCACTCTTCCAACGGATGGCATTAACATCGACTTCTCTGGTTTCTGCTACACCCACTCCCTGTTCTCTCTCTCTCTTCCCCATGCCTGTCTCCTTTCTTCCAGCTCACCAACCACTTCCCCCTCCATTCACAGAGCTATTCCCCGTTTTCTGTTGTTCCTTCCATCCCTTATCCACATTACCTCTTGCCTGTGCTCTTCCTACCCTACCAATCTATCCATGGAGGTAGTCCCAGAGGTGAAGGATGTCACTTCACCAAGGAAATGCCGCTTATTAGGGGCAGGCTGATGACGTTGCAATGATGCAATCAGCTTGTGACCCAGGAGACATCACTAGGGCTCCCACAGTGATTAGTGCTGAGGTTAGGCTCCCTCGCCATCCGGAAATGTCTTCTTGCTGTTCTCCCTCCGCCCCTCACTCCACCAAGGCTGTTGAGACAGGAGAGCAGTGAGAAGCAAGAGAGAGGGAATTGACCTGCAAGGTGAGGGGAAGCGGAGGGATTCCAGCCCGAAGAAGCCCAGTAGGAGCAAGGAGAGTTGGATTTTGCTGTGCCCAGAGGGCAAAGGGACCCAGATGCTGAGCTCCTCAGTTCAAGGAGGAATGCCAAGGAATGGACACGGAGAAGCAGAGCCAGGGAGTCCAATGGACGAAAGGGGAGCGAAGAGCTGGTCTCACCATGCAGGAGGGGCAGCAACGGGCAAAAGAGCTGAAAGGAGCCTCAGGTTTTATAATGAGAACTTCGTTCGGGAGTGGTTCCAGCTGTATGGGGGATCATGGACAGCCATTGTTCAGTGCTTATGTTTGACCTCATGGGGTGGGTGACTCTACTGCACCACTCGCCCTGCCTCCTTCAGCTCTGGAAAACAGCTCCCAATCTTGCTCTCCATAAAAGCAATGCAGGAACAGCCTTATAGGCCTTCTCCATAAAAGGTAAGTCTCTTTTTTTCCCTCATTGAACCAGCTTCAGTGCAGCGTCGCTCCATAAAAAGGGCTGCTGTGTCTACAGACTTTCATGTTTTACTCTTGATTGTTTACTTCAATGCTATATACACTAATTCACTGAATGTTTAAAATTTATTGGTTTACTTTTTGCATACTCAGCGAATAAGTGTCTTGGCTCTCTTGGATAAAGAATTTCAAAGATTCACTACCTTTGTGCAAAGATTTTTTTTCTCAGCCCTGAATGGTCAATTTGCTTTGAGACGAACCTGGTTCTTCACACCAGCCAGAGGAAATTTCTTCCCTTCATCCCACTAACCAACACTACTATCAGGACAAGTTGATTCTTTGGATGCAACAAAGTATTCATAATCCATTTGTGGTAGACTAGAAGGTAGATTAAAGTCAAATAGGTTTGTATTTGCTGTCCCCATGAACAAGCCAATAATTCTTCATTGATCCATCCAATAAATTAGAACCAAAAACACACACACATGTTTTGCTGGTTTAAGTTGCACTCCCAATTTCATGTGAATGCTAGAATATGGCCAAAAAAAGTATAAATTGTTTACACTAAATTAGGACTCATAAAATGCTAACAAACCAAATTCCTTTTAATTTTCACATGTACATTTTTCGTTTAATTTTCATGGATGCTGAAGACTACCAATCATGGAATATATAGGGTATTAACTTAATTTTTACTGACATGACACATAACATTTGAAGAAAGAGAAAATGAAACATCTGTGGAATAAAGTATCTGAAAAAATGTCTGAAAATTTGGTTGCAAGTTTTAGAAACTGGGGAAATGTGGCTGAAGATTTGTACTGATCACTCAAATTGTTGAGTTGGTTCTGGCACATAAATAAGTAGGAAAGTAATTTTTGCAGAGTTACAAAGAGATATAAAGTGGCTAAATATATTTATATATAATATATTTAAGATGTACACTCCTTAGAACATAGGAAACTGAACAGCCCATCAGGTTTTTGCCAGGTCTCAGCAATCCAATTTCTTAATTTTTCGGCAGCCTCTGCTTTCTCAAGTCACTGATTCTCCTGATATTCCTATACTCACCAAAGCCAATTAATTCAATATCTTTGAAATGTAGCAGAAAAATAGAGTGCATAGAGGAACTATTCACAATGTGTAAATTTTGCCACGGGCCAGCATTGAACACAGGTTCTTTGAGTTGTAAGTAAGCTGTACTTTCTCCACAGCCATTGCGCCAAAAATCTGGTAAATGATAGAATGCATAAACATAGAAACATAGAAGATAGGAGCAGGAGTAGGTCATTCGACCCTTCGAGCCTGCTCCGCCATTCAATGAGATCATGGCTGATCTTAAAGTTCCCGCCTTCTCTCCGTACCCTTTAATACCCTTATACTGAAGAAATATATCTAATTCCCTCTTAAATAGATTTAATGAACCTGCCTCTACTGCCCTCTGTGGCAATGAATTCCACAGATTCACCACCCTCTGGGTCAAGAAATTCCTCCTCATCTCGGTCCTAAATGGTTTGCCTATTATCCTCAAACCATGGCCCCGGGTTCTGGATTTTCCCATCCTTGGAAACATCCCATCTGCATCCATTCTGTCCAGTCCTGCCAGAATTTTATAGGTCTCTATGAGATCCCCTCTCAATCTTCTAAACTCCAGGGAGTACAATCCCAATTTGCGTAATCTTTCCTCATAAGTCATTCCTGCCATTCCAGGTATCAGCCTGGTGAATCGCCTCTGCACTCCCTCCATTGCAAGAACATCCTTCCTTAGATAAGGTGACCAAAACTGCACACAATACTTCAGGTGGGGTCTCACCAAGGCTCTGTACAGATGCAGTAAGGTATCCTTGTTCCTATACTCAAACCCTCTTGATATGAAGGCCAACATACCATTTGCCTTTTTAACCGCCTGCTTACCTGCATGCTAGCCTTCAGAGACTGATGTACAAGTACCCCTAGGTTTCTCTGCACTTCC
Organism: Narcine bancroftii; assembly: GCF_036971445.1. Lineage (NCBI taxonomy): Eukaryota > Metazoa > Chordata > Chondrichthyes > Torpediniformes > Narcinidae > Narcine > Narcine bancroftii. The sequence continues at coordinate 287,556,017 of NC_091472.1, forward strand.
CCATCTCTTAATCTATTGCCATTCAAATAGTAATCTGCCCTCCGGTTTGTATTACCAAAGTGGATATAACCTCACATTTATCCATTGTAGTGCATTTGCCATGTATCTGCCCAGTCCCTCAATTTATCCAAATCACACTGGAGCTTCCTGACCCCCTCTTCCGTGCACACAACCCCTCCTAGCTTAGTGTCATCTGCAAATTTGGAGATATTACATCCAATCCCCTCATCCAGATCATTAATGTAAATTGTGAACAGCTGGGGTCCCAGTACAGATCCCTGTGGTACCCCACAGGTCACTGCCTGCCACTCAGAAAACGAGCCATTTATCCCAACTCTCTGTCTTCTACCCGCCAGCCAGTTCTCAATCCACATCAATACTTTGCCCCCAATCCCATGAGCCTTGATTTTGGAAGCCAGTCGTTTATGCGGGACCTTATCGAAGGCCTTTTGGAAGTCCAGGTACACCACATCCACTGGCTCTCCAATTTAACAGGGGAAAATAACCTATTAAGTGGCAAGCTGTTGAGAGATTAGTGCTTCAGTACCTGACAATGCATATGCTGGTGAAACAAATGTGTTTACTGGGGTAACGGAATATCAGGGGTGCGCATCAGTCAATTAGTCTAGAGATCGCATCTGTTCAGAGGTGTGCTTAATGATTATATAATGTCTCTGCAGATTTAAATGCTAAGATATTGGAAGTTTGGCATTTACTAGACTAATAGCTGCGCTGGGTGGGTCACGTCTCCAGAATGGAGGACCATCGCCTTCCCAAGATCGTGTTATATGGCGAGCTCTCCACTGGCCACCGTGACAGAGGTGCACCAAAGAAGAGGTACAAGGACTGCCTAAAGAAATCTCTTGGTGCCTGCCACATTGACCACCGCCAGTGGGCTGATATCGCCTCAAACCGTGCATCTTGGCGCCTCACAGTTTGGCGGGCAGCAACCTCCTTTGGAGAAGACCGCAGAGCCCACCTCACTGACAAAAGGCAAAGGAGGAAAAACCCAACACCCAACCCACCAATTTTCCCCTGCAACCATGTCTGCCTGTCCCGCATCAGACTTTTCAGCCACAAACGAGCCTGCAGCTGACGTGGACATTTACCCCCTCCATAAATCTTCGTCCGCGAAGCCAAGCCAAAGAGCTGGAAGTTGCAGGTGGTCTTGACAGTTTGATCAGGCTGACTTCACAGGAATGTTAAATAGCTGGATTGAAACATGCAATCGAGCGACTGACACGGACTCCCACACTGGATCCGGCGGCCCACAGGATTGAACCTCTGCCGCAAACCTAGTGGCCCCTCTTCCTGCAACTCCCCAACCCTCCCTTGGATCCTTCCTACCCCCCTTCACCTTGATCCACTCTTCCTCCCTTCACCTTGATCCACTCGTCCCTTCACCGTGATCCACTTGTCCCTTCACCGTGATCCACTCGTCCCTTCACCGTGATCCACTCGTCCCTTCACCGTGATCCACTCGTCCCTTCACCGTGATCCACTCGTCCCTTCACCGTGATCCACTCTTCCTCCCTTCACCGTGATCCACTCGTCCCTTCACCTTGATCCACTCGTCCCTTCACCGTGATCCACTCTTCCTCCCTTCACCTTGATCCACTCGTCCCCCCTTCACCTTGATCCACTCTCCATCCCCCCACCCCCCCCCCCCCCACGCACTTCACCTCCTCCCCCGGTCCTGAGTCCGCTCACAGCCCTGCACAACTCCGCTGCTCACCCCCGACTAACCCATCCCATACGGCTCTTCTCCCCCCCCCCCCCCAACTACTCCGTGTATCTGCACCCCCCCCCCCCCCTTCCTTCCATGTCTGCACAGTGAATCCACTTTCCGCCTTGGCTCGGCTTCAGGCCACAAACTCGGCGCCATTCCTCTCCGGTTCCTTCCGGCCAAGGTCGCGACCTTTACCGGAAGGAGGTCGGGCCGTGAAGCCTGACCGTTTCGCGACGCTGGCGAGCAATGTCTGCGCATGGAATGTAAAGAGCAACAAGGAAAACGCGGGCTGATTTCGTAAGTCGTTTCAATTTGCGGGGTTTTTGTTCACGTGGCCCGAAGTGTCAGGCGGTTCCACTTCCTCCCCCCACCCCCGACAGCGGAGGAGAAATTTGAAAAGCGGCGGGAAGGAGGCGACAGAGGAGGTTGGGCGGAGGGAAGAGAGTTCGGATCAGTGGAGGGGAGGGGGGGCGAGGGGAGGTGGGGGAGAGGGTACGGTGGCTTATAGGGGGAAGGGGGTACAGTGTCTGTTATAGAGGATACCGTGTCCATTATAGGGGAGTACAGTGTTTGTTATGGAGGGAAGGTACAGTGACCGTTAGATGGGGTACAGTGTCTGTTATGGGGGAAAGGGGGTACGGTATCTGTTATGGGGTAAAGGGGGTACAGTGTCTGTTATGGGGGGTACAGGGTCCATTATAGGGGGTACAGGGTCCATTATAGGGGGTACAGGGTCCATTATAGGGGGTACAGGGTCCATTATAGGGGTACAGGGTCCATTATAGGGGTACAGGGTCCATTATAGGGGGTACAGGGTCCATTATAGGGGGGTACAGGGTCCATTATGGGGGTACAGGGTCCATTATAGGAGGGTACTGTGTCCATTATGGAGGGCACAGTGTCTGTTGGAGGGGTTAAAGTGTCGGATGTGGGGAGGCGGGTAAAGCGTCGGATGTGGGGAGGCGGGTAAAGCGTCGGATGTGGGGAGGCGGGTAAAGCGTCGGATGTGGGGAGGCGGGTAAAGCGTCGGATGTGGGGAGGCGGGTAAAGCGTCGGATGTGGGGAGGCGGGTAAAGCGTCGGATGTGGGGAGGCGGGTAAAGCGTCGGATGTGGGGAGGCGGGTAAAGCGTCGGATGTGGGGAGGCGGGTAAAGCGTCGGATGTGGGGAGGCGGGTAAAGCGTCGGATGTGGGGAGGCGGGTAAAGCGTCGGATGTGGGGAGGCGGGTAAAGCGTCGGATGTGGGGAGGCGGGTAAAGCGTCGGATGTGGGGAGGCGGGTAAAGCGTCGGATGTGGGGAGGCGGGTAAAGCGTCGGATGTGGGGAGGCGGGTAAAGCGTCGGATGTGGGGAGGCGGGTAAAGCGTCGGATGTGGGGAGGCGGGTAAAGCGTCGGATGTGGGGAGGGGGTAAAGCGTCAGATGTGGGGAGGGGGGTAAGGCGTCAGATGTGGGGAAGTGTGGGGTAAGGTGTCAGATGTGAGGGGGGGTAAAGTGTTGGATGTAGGGAGGGGGTATAGTGTCCGGGTTGGGAGTACAGGAGGTAGAAGAGGGTAATGCGTCGAGGTTGATGGTCAAGATGGTGAGACAAGGTAATGCGTCAAGGTGGGGAGTACAGGAGGTTGGAGAGGGTAAAGTGTCGGGAAGATGAGTACAGGAGGTGGGAGAGAGTAAGGTCGGGGGATATAGGAGTTGGGAGCAGCTAAAGTACTGAGGGTGGGGAATACAGGAGGTGGGAGAGGGTGAAGTATCAAGATGGGGAAAATGTGGTGGAGGGAGAGAGTAAAGTGTCAGGGGAGTACAGAAAAGGGTAAAAGTTCAGGGGACAAATACAGGAGGTGGGAGAGTGTAAAGCGTCGGAGAGGGGAGTACAGGAAGTTGGAGAGGGTAAAGTGCTAGGGGAGAGGAGAACAGAAAAAAAAGAGGTGGGAGACGGTAATTTGCCAGTTGTTGGGGCACAGGGAGGGAGGAAAAGGGGGTATGTCGTGAATGGAAAAGGTGCAGTGTTGCATATGAGTTTATAGCCAGTGGGAGAGGGTAAAGTTTGGAGAGTGTAGGATTTGCTGGTGTGGGTGCCGGGCTCTTTAGATCTTTCACGCCTAGCTACATAAAGTTGGCTATTTTTCAAATAAACCCTTTTAATAAATGATTCCGTAATCAGTCATATTAACACTAATTGGGCACTTTCAGAAAATGACGTATTTTATACAGTGAAACTCCAATATTCAGGTATAGGAACATGAGAAAATGACGCCAGAGAAATAATGGGAGACAAGGAGATGGCTGAGGAACTCAATAAATATTTTGCATCAAACATCACTGTGGAATACTACTAGCAGTGTGCCACATGTTGAAGGGTATCAGGGCAGGGAAGTGAGTACAGTTACTATTTCAAGTGAGAAGGTGCTCAGAAAGCTGAAAGGTCTTAACCCTTTGGGCTCCAGCCAATTTTAACCTTTCATAATATATATTCAGTCAGTGATACCACATTATATCCTGTTCATGCCTGACATAGTCCTAGATACTTGGAAAACAATTTTGAATGTTCTTGTCTTACTTCCTCCTCGCAGAATTTGACAAAGCAGCTGTTTTTACCTAACTTTTGCAAAGGTACACTTTACAGTATGAACGTAAGTATGCACCAGCTGGTGGTTAGGTGCAAAATAAGTCCAGCAAAACTGAGACAGTGTATGCACTTGTTGGTAGTTTTGCAAAACCAGGGCACGGAGTATATGCGCTTGTTAATCCTGGAAAACCGGGATGGAGAGTCCAAAGGATTAAAGGTGGTTGTCTCCAGACCAGAGGGATTGCATCCTCCAGTCCTGAAAGAGGTAGTGGTAGAAATTGTGGAGGCATTGGTAATAATCTTTCAGGAATCAATAGATTCTGTCATGGTCCCTGAGGAATGGAAAATCACAAATGTCACCCCACTATTCATGAAGAGAGGGAGGTAACAGAAAGGAAATTGTTAGCCGATTACCCTGACATCAGTGGTTGGGAGGATACTGGAGTCGATTGTCAAGGATGAGGTTACAGAGTAATTGGAGGCAAATGACAGGATAGACCAACGCCATCATGGTTTCCTTAAGGGAAAATCTTGGTTGACAAACCTATTGGAATTCTTTGAGTAAGTGAAAAGGGAGATGCAGTGGATGCTGTGTATTTGGATTTTCAGAAGGCCTTTGACGAGGTGCTGCATATAAGGCTACTTAACAAGGTAAGTGTCCATGGTATAACAGGAAACATACTAGCGTGGGTAGAGCATTGGCTGATTGGCAGGGAGCAAAGAGTTGGAGTACAAGGATCATATTCTGATTGGCTGCCAGTTGCTCATGCTGTTCCACAGGGATTGGTGTTGGGGCATCTTTTTATGTTGTATATTAATGATTTCCAATATTAATGATTTGGATAATGGAATGAATGACTTTGTGGCCAAATTTGCGGATGATATGAGGATAGGTGGAGGATAGGTTGTGTAAACACCAAGGCTGCAGAAGGTCTTGGACAGATTAGGAGATTGGACAGAGAAGTGGCAAATTAAATACATTGTTGGAAAGTGTACGGTCATGCATTTTGGTAGAAAAAAATAAATGGGCAGACTTTTTTAAATGGGAAGAAAATGGAAAATACCCAGATGCAAAAGGACACGTGAGTCCACATGCAGGACAGCCTGAAGGAAAATCCAATTTGAGTCAGTGGTGAAGAAGACAAATGCAATTCTGGTGTACATTTCAAGAGGAATAGAATATAAAAGTAGGGATGTGATGTTGAGGCTTTGGTGAGTCCTCACAGAGTCTTGTGAACAGTTTGGGGCTCGTATAAGAAAGGCTGTGCTCACATTGGAGAGGGTTTAGAGGAGGTTCTCAAGGTTGATTCTGGCAATGAAAGAGTTAAATGTGGAGCATTTGACAGCTCTTGGCCTGTATTCATTAGAATTTAGAAGAATGAGGGGTGATTTTATTGAAACATTTCAAATGTTGAAAGGTGTGGACAGAGTAGATGTAGAAAGGTTGTTTCCCATGATGGGAGAGTCTAGGACAAGAAAGCAAAACTTAAGCACTGAAGGGCATTTGCTTAGAACAGAAATATGGAAGAATTTCTTCAGCCAGAGGGTGGTAAATCTGTGGAATTTGTTGCCGTGGGAAGTTGTAGAGGCCAATTCATTGGGTGTATTTAAGGCAGAGATTGATAGGTTCTTGATGAGTCAGGGCATCAAAGGTTGTGGGGAGAAGGCTGGGCAGTGTGGCTGTGGGGGAAAATAGATCAGATTTTGATTAAATGGTGGGGCTGACTCGATGGGCTGAATAGCCTATTTCTACTCCTATATCTTTCAGTCTTATATCCTGTTGTTTGAAACTCCTTATCGTTTGCCATCTATTCTCATTGACTTCTATTTCCTGCCTTATCTTTAACCACTGGGTTCCCAAGAAAACTTGGTATACTGTGGGGTAGCAACGGAAAATAATTCATCAGGAATCCAGATACAATATATATTAATCTGGCATCCCCAAAGTTCCAAGTGTCCCCATTGTTCAAAGTTTTACCTCTTCTTTTGGTGTCATTCATTGCCTACACAAAAGTATAGAATATCATTTAAATTCTTTGCACCTTCTGGTAAAATTAGACATATTCCAGATTGCCCACTGTCCAAGCAGGTCCACAGATGACGCTATAGCCTGACCCTCCACTCTGTCATAACCCACCTTGAGAATTATGCCTCATAGGCCAGGCTGTGATTGACTTCAGTTCAGCATTCAACATGATCATATCTGGTAGATAAACTATCCTCGCTGGGACTCAACACCCTTCTCTGTAACTGTATTTTGGACTTCTTGACCAAAAGACCACAGTCAGTCTGGATTGGTAGCAAAATCTCAAGTCACATTATGGTGAGCACTGGTGCACTTCAGGCTGATGTCCTCAGCCATTAGTGTTCACGCTGCTGACTCATGACCGCAATCCCAGATTCAGTTTAAAAGAATCATCAAGTTTGTGGACATTAGGCTTCATTGGCAACAATGATTAGTCGGCCTACAGAGATGAGGTTGGAAGGCACATAAAATGATGTGAGAACAACCACCTGAATCCCAACATGGACAAAAATAATGATTGTGAACTTCAGGCGGATAAAGGTGGACCACTCTCCGTTACACATTAATGGTTCCATCGTAGAGAGCACCGAGTTCCTTCGTGTGCATATGATGGGGACAATCTATTCTGGACCCACAACACCTCTTTAGTTGGGAAGATGCAGGAGCACCTACACTTACTAAGAAAGTTGAGGAGGACAAGGCTACTGGTCTCCATCTTGACAACATTTTATCGGAGCACAATTGCGCGTGTCCTGTCGGGCTACATCGTTGTGTGGTATGGTATCTGCAAAGTATCGGACTAGAAGACAATGCAGAGGATCCTCAAAACATCCAAGAAGATCACTGAGGTTTCCTTTTCCTCAATAGATGACATTTACTGGGAGTATTACTTAAATTGGGCTCAAAGATTCTTTCCATCCAGCACACCGTATCTTTGACCCACAACTATCAAGAAGGAAGTACAGGAGAATCATAATCCAGATTGCCAGACTGGGAATGAGGTTTTTCCTGTATACTCTGAGATGAATTTATTTTAAATTGTATGTTTCTGTAGAAATTTGATTATTATGTGCTGTGTATTTGTGTCATTAGTAATACCAGTTATTGTACTGTAGTGAAAAAGATCCACTATATCATAGTTATTGCATCTTAACATTTAATTTTTGCTCATTTGTAATTGTGAATTAGTTTTTGATTCTTGTAAACTTGCTGCAGATCAATGGATAACTTCAAAGAAGATTCATCAAATCAGCTGAATGACAAGCTCAATGAAACCAGGATGAAATTGTTTAATATGTGGGAGAGCTGTAATCTAACAGGACTCAAACAGAAATATGGAGAATCTTTGAAAATGATAAAAGGTACAATTTGTTGTTTGTAGCTCTATCTGCTATATATAAAGATAACCTCAGAAATGACTCATCTGTGGATTGACAATGTATACATTGGGTTAAGTGTTCCCTTTCCCCATAGTTTTTACATTTTTTAATCCTTGAAGAACAATAGATCGTACTACAAGATGTTTGTCATTCTTGCATGCCAAGTATCTATAACCTCGGTGAGGTTGTAGGATGCTGATTTGACCAGAAACTGCCCAGAAAATGTGGGATAGAGTACAATGAGGAACTAATTAAAATTATTAAATGTATTTTTTTTTTGCTGGAAGAAAAAGTTGATGTTCTTATTCTGCCCAGTCCTGTGTGAGGTAGGGTTCATCCATGTTTGGATATTGGATAAATAGTGCGCACTGAAACGCAAAAGGTGAATGAGAGTTTTGGTAACACAATGTCTTGTGGCGTCAGAATGAATGTTGAAGCTGACTTTGTATGTAGATGATGATAAATTCACTATAATGGGTAAAGAATAGCTGCTTGGATACAAATTATAGTTTGGATTCTTCCTTTACTCAACATGCATTTTAGCTGTTGTTCTAAACATTGCCGGATAATTTTGCACACCAGTAAATGGTGTTCTATATTGAAAACATAGATTTGGTTTCCCTTGCAGCATTTAAGTGATATTTTGGGAATGTTTGATATGGGTACTTGAGAAAAATCACTTTTTCTAATGCCTAATTTCTAAGAATTTTATCATAGTTAAATTTGCTTTACAGAGAGATGTTTTGAAATATATGAAGAGGAGAAAGAGATGTACGATAAAGTCCAATTAGCCAAAATGGGTACGTATTTATGAACAGCTAAAATATAATTCTATATATTATCAGAACTAACTCTAATAGGAATTGTCATTTGCTCGTAGCGATTGCTGAGCAGAATGCATTGGTAGAGAAGATGCAAGAAGATATACAGATCGCAAACCAAAAATTTGAAAGTGATGAAAAACAAAAGCAAGAAGTGTTAGAAAAAATTGAGCAACTGAAGGAAGAGTTTGCCAAAAAGCAGGAATGTATGTATATTTTTTTGGGGGGGGGGGGGGGGGGAGGGACAGGGTGGATTGTGCGAGCAAAGAATTGACCTCTGCTATAATAATATTGAATGTGGTAGCAGCTGTGTAAATTAATCCTAATTGCAGATGGAACTTGAATAACTATTGGTATATCAAAAATTCAGTGCTCACCTTTTTCATGTGAAACTGTTCTTTCTGTAAATTGATGGTTTTGTTAGCTGGGGGTCACTATCTCAAGATAAGGAATTACTGATTCTGAAAAGGAATAAGATGTAATTTCTCCATCCAGACGATGGAGTTTTTAAAAAAAATTCTCAATCCAAAAAGGCCATTGGAAACTTAAATCAAAGATATAATAAATTCCCTTTTTCTCCACAAATAGTCATCTACACGCACAATCAGGAAAATAAAGCAAAATTGAAGGAATTGAATAGATCAGCAGAATTGTTCAAGAGACGAATGGGTCTGGAAATTCGAAGGGTCTACGGTAGGAAAATGCAATATCCTTTCGTTGGAAATGATGTACATTTTGAGCTAAAAATACATTGTTATTAATTTTAAAAGTTTGATATGGATAACATTACAGCACAGTACAGGCCCTTCACTCTATGATGTTGGCAGATCTATATAAACCTATACCACAACAATCTAATCCTTCATTCTGTCTCCCATCCATAATCCTCTATCTAAGAGTATTTTAAATGTCCCTATTGTACCAACCTCAACCACCATCCTATTGCGCTCCGGGAAAAAGGTTCTGGCTGACTGCTGATGCCTCTCATAATCTGTGTACCTCAATTAAGTCTCATCCTTTGTCACTCCAAAGAGAAAAGCCCTGGTTCATTTAACCTTGCTTCATAAGACAGATTCTCCAATTCAGGCAACATCCTGATAAATCTCCTCTGCACCCTCAAAAGCTTCTACATCTTTCCTGCAATGTGGTGATCAGAACAACATAATACCCCAAGTGTAGTTTAACCAAAATTTTATAGAGCTGCAACATTCAATCCCCTGACTAATGAATGACATCAAACCACACGCCTTCTTAATCACTCTATTAACTTCTGTGGCAACTTGAGAGATCTATGCGCTTGGACCCCGTGATCCCTTTATTTATCCACATTGTTAAAAATCCTGCCATTAACCACATCAGACCTTCCAAAGGGATCATTTTGCACTTAGCCAGATTGAACTCCATCTGCCACTTCTCTATTCAACTCTGTATCTTGTCTATATTCTGTTGTAGCCTATAACAATCTTCTGCACCATCCACCACACCTCTGCAAACTTACTCACCTATATCTCCAGTTCTTTGTTCAAGTAATTCATAAAAATTGCAAAGAGCACAGAAACAGGCCACATCGGCTCCTCTAGTCTGCACTGAACTTTTTTTTTGCCTAGTCCCACTGTCCTGCACCCAGTCCATACCTCTCCCATCCATTTACCTGTCCAAATTCTTCTTAAATGTTAAAATTGAGCCCATATTTACCACTTCATCTGGAAGCTCGTTCCACACTCCCACCACTCTCTGTGTGAAGAAGTTCCCCCTAAACCCCTTTCACCCCTAGCCCATGTCCTCTTAGCCCATATCTCACTTAATCTCTTTTACATTTACTTTGTCAATCTCCTCTAATTTCAAATACCTCTATCAAATCTCCCCTCATTCTTCTGCGCTCCAGGGAATAAAGTCCTAACCTGTAACTTAAAATGTTCCATCTGCTACCGCTCTCTGCATTCTGCTGTCAAACCAATTCCATATCCATGCAGCTACGGTTCCATAGATAGGATGCCTCATGACTTTCTGAATGACATACCATGGGAGACCTTCTCAAAAGCATTACTAAAATCCATTCACACCGTATTCATTGCTCACAAAGCCATTCAGACTATCCATGTGAAGACAATGGTTCTAATGCCCAAGGAAAATTATGTGAACAAATATTTATAGCATTGTCATACATCCAACTGAATAATGGTTTCTAAACTACATATTTAGTTTAGTTTATTGCTTTCCTTTTGGCATTTGTACCAAATTAAAATGTACTTGTACATCAGGAAAGAAAATCACAACCGAAGAGATATCTTTGTAGCTTCAGAGCATTGGCTTGAATGTTTGAATTGTTTTTGAAATATAGTCTGAGCATGTATTTTGAATATACTTTTTTTTTGTTTTTCAAAAGGAGAACAACTGCAATTTATTTTCAAATACATCAACAGCAAAAATCCAGAGCAACTATTTACATTCTTACTGAAATTTAATGAAGAAGGGAATTATGAAGGTATGTTTCACTTGTAAAATATGGTATTTAAGTTTAAAACAAAAGATTGGAGGCACAGTTCCATCATGAATTTTATCCGTCATTTAAGATTTATGAAATTACTATGTATAAAAAAATTTTTTGTATCTCCAATGTTCATTGCTAAACTGCTGAGTAATTAATGTTACCTCCGTCCACTTGCCCAAGCTGAGAACAAGTGCATTCCATGAATACTTAATACTGGATAGCGTTAATATGGATCACACAATATGGATTTTTTGAAAACTCAAACTTTTAAAATTTAGTGTGTTCATGCATAATCACCGCAGATGTACAGGGACAACAAGTAACCACTTATTTTTCTTTAAAAACTGCTCGTTTTGATACATGAAGCATCCCTAATTTGCTAATGAATAAACTATCAAAATGCACCTGTTTATTCCTCCTTAAACTTGTATTTTAAAATTACTGGCCAAGAATCAGGAAAATCTGAAAATGCAGACTGATCCAATCCCTGAGCAATCCAGATGTTTGAACTTCTACAATATCCGGCACCTATGGGAGTTGGTAGATGCCATAAATTTTCTGGATTTTTGAGATTGTGTGTTGCGTGATTGGTGAACTAATGGCAAAACACACCAATTTTAAACTTCCATACTTTTTACCTATTTATTTTCTGCAAAATATTTTTTCCAATTGCTTGAATTCTGGACAATAGTTTTACTGTATTGTCATCAGTGTTGCTGTTTCTTTCCAATACCTTAATGTTGTTACCAACATTTAGTGGAAGTTTGTCCACATGTCCTTTTGTATATCAAAAATGGTTGGTTATATCTTCCTAAATAGTTTTAGTCTGGCTGAATCTGTATTTACCCAGTAATTCAACTGCCTGAAGCTGATCAGATGACATCTGTTGGAGCACATGTAGTATGGTGTCTAACTATACTTTTAATAAAATGTTTCTTCTTTGCTGTTTGCCTCATTAGAGAAATAATGATCATGTTGCATGTGGCAAAGTAATAACCAGTCCTTGGGGAAAGTATTTTAAAAGTTGTACTTTGACTTTAATTTCTCTTAATATAGAAACACAATTTGCCAGATTGTTTTTTATTCAAAGTATATTTAATCTCTTTTTTCCATGAACATTTAAACATTTTTATTAGCCCAAAAAAATCAATTAATTTAAACCACATCAGTTGTAGAACCAGAGAAATGTTCAAAAAAATCAATTGATGGGATGGGTCAGATCACGGGTTGAGTTAATCAAAAAAGATCTGGCAAGTGTCGATTTGGACAGGTTGTTTTCTGGCAAAGTCTACTTGGTGAATGGGAGGCCTTCTTATTATTTAAGATTAGAGTTTGCATGTTCCTTTCAGAATTAAAGGCAAGATTAACAGGTACAGGGAACCTTAGTTTTTGAGAGATATTAAGACTCTGGTTAAGAAGACGGAGATGAGTATAAGAAATGCAAGGAAACAAGGAAGAAAATGAGATGGGATGAAAGAAGACGAAGTTAGACAAGGTGAAGGAAAATTCTAAAGACTTACACAGATATACTAAGAGCAAAAGAATATCAACGGACAATATTGGTCTTCTTGAAGATCAGTGTTGCATGGGAAGAGGGAGATCTTAATTGGATGTTTTGCATCTAGTTCTTTGAAAGATGGAAACAGAGTCTATAGAAGAGAGGCAAAACAGGAGTGAGGTTGTAGACCCTTTATAGCTTACAGAGGAGGAGTTGGTTTCTGTCATGAGGCAAATAAGGTGGATAAATCACCAGGGTCTGAAAAGTTATCCCTTTGGACCTTGAGGGAGGCTAATGCAGAAATTGTCATCGAGTTTATTGTCATCTGATCGTACAAGTATGACGAAACAGTGTTCTCCGGTCCTCAGTACAAAACAAGCAGACATACAACCAGACAAACAATGTACATGCAGAACAAATTTTTCATCTATACAAATAAATAAATATTTTTTCATGAATATGAGGGTCTCAGATGGTTAGTATGAACTGTTCTTTTGGTTATTCAGCATTCTCACTGCCCGTGGGAAGAATGTGTTCCTCAGCCTGGTGGTGCTGGCGCTGATACTCCTGTATCTCTTCCTCGACAGGAGCAGCTGAAAGATGCTGTGTGCAGGAGGGAAGGGGTCCTCGATGTTTTTGCGTGCCCTTTTCAGACAATGATCCTAGTAGATCATGTCAGTGTGGGGAGGGGGGGGGGTGGTGGTGGTGGAGTAAAGACTCCAGTGATCCTCTCTTATGATCCAATGGATAATCTCCAATCTATTTCACTTCAGCAACTGTACCACACTGTGATGCTGCCTGTGGAAGGTTGGTATATTGATGCCTTGTCCTCTTTAGTCTTTTATGGAAGTATATTTGCTGTTGCACCTTCCTGACAAGTGAGGAGATGTTGAGTATCCATGATAGGTCACTAGTTAAGTGAACTACAAGGAATTTGATTCTCTTCACTCTTTACTACAGAATTGTTGATGTGTAGTGTAGGGGGGTCCTGAAGTCCAGGATCCTCTCCTTCATGTTATCCACATTGAAACTTGGGTTGTTATTCTCGCATTATTTCATGAGATTTTCCACCTTTTCTCTGTAGTGCAACTTATCATTGTTGCTGATGAGGCCAATTACTATTGTGTCATCTGCAAATTTGATGACACTGTTGGAGCTAGGCGTGAACAGGAGTGGGCTGAGCACACAGCTCTGAGGTGTACAAATGCTCGGTATGATGGTGCTCAACATTCTGCTACTGACCCGGAAACACTGTGGTCTTTCCATTGAGAAGTCCAGGATCCAGTTACAGAGATGGGTGTTGTGTCCCAGCAAGGACAGCTTCTCCATTAGCCTCTGGGGAATGATAGTGTTAAACGCTGAGGCATATGAGGCATTGTTCTCCAAGTCAGTCAGGATGGAGTGAAGCGACAAGGCTAGAACATCATCTGAGGACTGGTTTCTTCTATAGGTGAATTGAAATAGGTCCAGTGTCTCTGGGAGGTGTGCTTTGATGCATTGCATCACCAGACACTCAAAGCATTTCATCATGGTGGAGGTCACTGCCTCAGGGTAATAGTCATTGAGGCCTGTTATTGTCACCCTCTTGGGTACTGGGATGATGGTAGCTGTCTTGAAACCCTGTGGAAATGATGGACTGCTGCAGTGAGGGGTTGAAGATGTCTATGAAGACCTCTGTCAATTGGTTTTCACATTCCTTCAATACCCAATCAGGTATGTTGTCTGGTCCCACTGCCTTTTGATAGGGTTCTCTTCACCCCAGCCACGTCTACACAGGGGGCCTGTTCATCAGGGGGACATGGAGCTTTCTTTGGCATCATCCTATTCTTGTCATCTTCTCGTGCATAGAATATGTTCAGTCTGCAGGGACCCTAACAGTCATTTAAATTGTTCTTAGCCACTGATGAAGACCTAATGATGTTCCATTGTCTAAGAATCTGGAAATTTATGAGCAGTGAGCCTGACAGTGAATGGGTAAATTACTAGAAGGTATATTAAGAGACTGGATATTAAATACTTGGATAAACAGGGACTGATCAGAGATAGTCCATATGGCTTTGTGCATGGTAGGTCACGTCTAACAAATATTATAATGGTTTTTGAGGAGGTAACCAGGAATGTTGAAGGAAAGGCAATGGATGTTGTCTATCAGGATTTTAAGGCCTTTGACAAGGTCCTTCATGGGAGATTGGTCACGTAGGTTCAGTTCTGTATTCAGAATGGAGTAGTAAATTGGATTAGAAGAAACCAAAGAGTGGTAGTAGATGATTTCCTTTCTGGCTGGATGGATGTGTGTATCTCGTGGTGTGCCTCAGGTATCAGTGCTGGATCCATTATTTGTCATCTATAATCAATGATTTGGTTGATTATCAACCAAACTTGGATCAACAAGTTTGCAGGTGACACTAAAATTGGGGTGGAATAGACAGCAAAGCTTGCTTCAGAATCTGAACCAGCTGAAAAATCAGGCTGCAAAATGGCAGATGGAATTTAATGTGGACAATTGAGGTGTTGCACTTTGGGAGGACAAACTAGAATAGGACTTGCTTGGTAAACAGTGAGGCAGTGCGGAGTGTGGTCGAAAAGGGATTTGGGAGTACAAATACGTAATTCCTTGAAAGTTGTGTTACAGGTAAAGAGAGCCCTTGGCACATTGAGTTCATAGATCAGAATCCAGGAGTTGAGTTGTTTTGCTGTAGTTGTATAAGACTGTGCAGTTTTGCTCACCTCCCTACAGGAAAGATATCAATAAGATTGAAAGAGTCCAGAGAAAATTTACAAGGATGTTGCTGGGACTGAGGAGCTGAGTTGTAGGGAAAGGTTGAATAGATTAGGACTTTATTCCCTGGAGTGTCAGGGAATAAGGGGAGATTTAATACAGGTACACAAAATTATGAGAGATATAGATGAGGTAAATACAAACAGACAATTAGAGAACGTGGGTTAAGTGTGAAATATTTAAGCAGAATATTTTTACTCATAGTGGTGAGAGTTTGGAAGGAGTTCCCAGCAGAAATGGTTGATTTCAACATTTAAAAAAAATTGGTTAGGTACATGGAAGGGAGGGGTTTGGATGGCTATGCTCCAGGTGCAGTTCGATGGCATAATAATATCTACCATCACTGTATAATATATTTGTTCTAAATGTAACCATGTAGCTGACATTCTACTGGTTTATTTTTTTTCTTTTCAGTTATGTCATGTGACCCACCACTGGAATGTATGCCTCTGTTGCAAGAGAAACTCAAAGAAACCAACAATTTCCCTGCATTTCTTGCAAATGTAAGGAAAGCCTTTATCGCACTAGTGTAACACAAGGTACATTCCTCTGTTTTGTGTTGAACTAAAAGAAATGTAGTTTTCCATCATTACTTTTTTTCTGATTGTGTGATAGCTATTTTTTTTTAAAAATGCTTGAAATTGGTTTACTTTTGTTCATAAACATTTCTCTTTGCAAGTTGTTGCCTGTATCTTTTTTGTTGATAATGTGGCGGCCCGCAATTGTGGAGATCGGGCCAGCACATCGTGCGGCAGCAGATGCGGACAGAGATCGCTAAAGCGGTAGAAGCTGGGGCAGCATCAGACCAACAGCCCTAAAATGGCATTGGTCACGCTGCCCAGCTAACTCAGCAGAAACAGGCTGGGGAAGAAGGGCATTCATATGCATGGATGTTCCTGCCCGTTATTGTTATTCATACGGCTGACTCAAGTCAATCAGCAAAAACGGTGGGAACTTGAACAGTATAAAAGCAGCCTTTCCAGCCCTAATAAAGGAGTGAGCTTAACCTGCCACACTGAGTGTGTGTTTCCTTGTAGCGGTCGGCTACAATAAGTCTATTATGTCTCGTTATTTCTAACGGGACCACAAAATACCATTAACTTCGCGAACACCTGCTGACATTTTTCCATATCCTGATGAAGGGCTCATCCCAAAATGTCAGTTATGTATCTTTTTCTTTCTCTTTGCTTTATATCAAACACCATTTGACCTGCTGAGTTTTTCCAACATTGTTTTCACTTCAACCACGGTGTCTGCAGACTTTCACGTCTTACTCCTTTTGGCATTAACTTCAATGTTTGTTGAAGTTGAGATTAATAAATATTTTATTTGTTCCTTTTTTAAATGTTTGTCATTTTAGTTAAATAGTTGTCAGACTTGACTAATGTTTGATGGGTTCATACTTGTGAACTGCTAAATTACAATTTTATACATTATCTCAAATAAAAATAACAGTTCCTGCTACAGTTAAGAGAAAATGCAAGATCTAGATTACAAACCAAAACAGTTGACAGGAGGTTGAACTATATTACAATTTATTTGTAATGTTCTATGTTAGCAATTAGAAATACTGCAGGCAGATCATACATGAAATGAGTGCTAATGTTTGAAGTCAGAGAATAACTTGCTCAGAAGCACAAATCAATATAGTTGCATTTATTTGTTTTCAATTTGTGATTGAGCAGTTAATTTTTCATTTGTTTGTCAGCTCCACTCTCCTGTTTTTAATGGTCTTACTATTAAATATTATTAATATAGTCATACTTGGGCAAAACTGCTCCTTTGTTTCAACAGTGTTAAATAATGTCCAACTAATCCTGAGCTTTAATGTAACAGAACATAAAATTGTTCAAGATATTAATGGAATATTCATTTTCAAAAGGGTAGAAAGAGACCAAATTTGTTATGGGAAGAGTTTATTTTTTCAGAAAGCAAGATGGTGAATGTCAATTAATTCCAAAAATTGAAATACTGAAAATTCAGTATGTTTCCTAATAATTATCTAATTTTAAAATATGTATTTATTTGAAATTCGGCATTTTATTTCTTGAACCCAACCTTTTATAAATTTTTTTTGCGGTTGATTCACAATTGCTGGTTCAAATCCTCCAGTTTGATTCAGATATCACTTGCTTTGGCTTTAGTCATCCTTAATATCCTCCAGAACAGCCATTCTCAATGAGAGGCACAGCACATTCAAATAAGAGCCTAATCAAATAACAAATATTTTTTTATGTAGTCGGTAGGAGAGAAGAGCAGAAGAAAAAAAAACTTGTCTGTTTCTCAAGAGGAACCAAAAACTAAGCAAAGTCCTGGGGAGGGGGGCATAGCTTAAAAAAAGGTTGAGAATGGCTTCTCTAGAACAGTTATTGCATTTATACCAATATTGAAATATAAAAAGTTAAATGTTGACTTAAAATACTGTTGTGCAATATAACAGTATAAAAGACATGTCAAAGTAGGAAATCTATTTTGATTTTAAAAGTGTTAAAAATCCACATAATTTCATTTTGGTAATTCTTAAAGACTTGCAGCATTTTGTCACAATACCCCAGGTCACTACTCTTTCATGCTTCTGATGTACTATTCATTTTTGGTAATTCTTCTACATATGTAGCTGGGAAAATGCCCTTTTTTCCTCGCAAGCTTCCAATCCACCATCCTGAAACATCTCTACTGTAAATAATAAGTACATCACCTATAGAGAGAAAAATATAGTTACAATTTGCATGTATCCTATAATCTGTTCCAATAATGGCTGCCACATTTATCTCAAGTTGAAAAACATTGTTCAGCTTCCCTCCCCCCCCTTAATACTACTGGTGCATGTGATTTCTGGAATGTCTCTGGTAAATACAGGGGTGGGGGAGAAAAAAAATCACTTCAATTATCCATTTGAGAACCTTGAATTCTTACCTTGTTGCATGTTAAGTTCATCATCCCTGGCAGCTTGATAATCATATAGAGCTTTACATATTCCAATCTCTTGCATTGGATCATTTACTGTAGAAACAAGAATTAAAGTCCTGATGAAACATTGATCATTTTAATTAGGTTTCGACATATTGTGATTATTCACAAAGTTTCAAAGGTTATAAAAATGATTTCAAATGTGGCCCCTGGCTTCCCAAATTTTGTACACAGGTTTAAATTTATTGTGTGAGTGGCCCAGTGTAGGAGCGGGAATTTGAGGCTTTGGCTCAAGCGGCTGACAGTGGGAATGGAAGGCAGGGCAGGGATGTTTGACTTGCAGAATGTGGATATTTAGGGAAGCCAACACAGTATAGGTAATAAAGTGGATGACCTTGTCATACAGCTGCAAGTTAAATATGGCCATCATGGAGTCGTGGCTAAAGGATGGATATCATTGGGAGTTTAATGTCCAAGGATACACAGTGTATTGAAAGGACAGGCAGGTAAAGCAGAGGGAGTGGCTATGTTAGTACAGAACAACTTTAAATCATTAGAATGAGAAGAAATAGGATCAGAAGATATTGAATCATTTTAGGTGTAGTTAACAAAAAAAGGCAGATAAATACAGACCTCCAAATGGCAGCCAGAATCTGGACCACAAATTACAGCAGCAAATAGAAAAGACATGTCAGGAGGGCAATGTTATAGTAGTCACGGGGGATTTCAACATGGCAAGTGTTAGGTCTGCTTTGTTCATGAATGAGTGAGACAAACACCAGGCTGAGTCGAAATCAGGGTTCTTTGTTCTTTATTACCGGATTGTAACACTTGCGACTAACCATGTTAGTCGGAGAATGCATTCTGCCGTTATCAGCAAAATGGTGATTTTTTATACCCTTGGATACATGCTTAGAACATCATCATATCATTACTTGTCCAATGACTAAAACTGTTGCTATCCTTTCCCTGCTAGCTTCCTGCCTCTCAATCCATCAATGTCTCTCTTATCTTGTAAGTACAAGGATGCATTTACATCTTGTTACAGCCCTGTACAGGGTAACTCCTTACACATTCCCATCTCATGATGTTTTACCTTACACAAGTAAGATTGAGAAACCAGGTTAGGAGAGAGAGAGAAAATTTATTGAAAAGCCTGCAAAATGGCTTTTTATAACAGCATGTTGATGAGTCCACTTGGGGATCAGCTGTACTGGATTGGGCGTTATGTAATGCACCAGAGGGGCTTAGTGTCAAGGAACCATTGGGAGCAGAGATCACAATAGGACTGAGTTCAATTTGAGATTTAACAAGGAGAAACTAAATGTCGGTATAAGGAGATACACTGGCATGAGAGAGAGAAAATGGTTGAAGTAGATTGGAAGGGGGCACTAGTAGGGAAGACAGCAGAGCAGCAATGGATGGAACTTCTGGAAGAAATTAATGTACTGCAGAATAAAGGAAAATATTCAAATAGGAAAAATGTCACAGTGGCTGACAAAAGAAGTAGAGCAAACATAAAAGGAAAAGAGGGAATACAAGGAACCAAAAATTAGTGGATTGGTAGGTTCTTTTAAAAAAAAAATTGCAGAAGGCAACTAAAAAAACACAAGAGAAAAGATGTAGGCCAGCAAATAATATCAAAGAGGATACAAAAAGCCTCAAGTATATAAAAAGTAAAAGAGGCAAGGGTACAAAATGATGCTGGATAAATAATAATGGGAGACAAGAAAATAGGAGAGGAACCAAATAAGTATTTTGCAACAGCATTCATTGTGGAAGACACGAGATGTGTGCCAGCTTTCAAAGAGGATCAGGGAAGGAAAAGTGAGTGGAGTTACTATTTCAAGGGAGAAGGTGCTCAGGAAGCTGAATGGTCTAAGTCTCCTGGGCCAGATGCATTGCGCACCCATGGGTTCTGAAAGAAGTAGCAGTAGAGATTGTGGAGACATTGGTAATGATCTTTCAGATATCAATAGATTCTGGTATGGTCCTGGAGGACTGTAAAAATTGCAAATGTCACTCCACTATTCAAAGCCAAAGCTGGCATGGTTTCCCGAAGGAAAATCTCGCTCGACAAATCTATTTTGATATGATTTGAAAAAAATACAAGACAGAATTAAGGTTTAAAAAGAGTAAGAGTGGTCAGATAGGAAACAAATCTGAAATTAAGAACTTAGACTGATTTTTGCAGTTACAGAAAATTTGATGGCAGTTTAGAAAGAGCAAACATATCAACACAAAATACCTGTGGGCTATGAGATTGATCATTAGTATCCTGTAACAAGTAAATCATTCCAAAATATTAATTTTAAATTGTATCTTTGATATTTAAATGGTTATGTGCACTGAGGTCTGCGGGTTGTATACGTACAGTCATAAAACCAGGAGACAAAGGAGCATAAATCCAATGTTCATCAATGAAGTGGTTTGGTTGGATGAAATTGTTATTCTCCACTATGGCAAGCCATGATTAACTCACTACCTATTCTATTCGGTTTTTTTTTAGACACGTTTGGCTGCAACGAGTAAGGATTTCACTGCACCTGTCCATTGTACTTGTACATTGTACATCATTAAATGATAGTTTTTATGATGTCACAACATTTTCCCAAGTATTAACTTCATTACACTTTGCATATTTACACAAGGCTGCCACAAGAATTTGCAACTTCCATTTTGCTCAAGGTAGACTGTACCCCTTGTCTCCTGTTTAACTAACCCAAAGCAGAAGTCATCAGTACTGCCAAAAATTAAACTAGGGATTAAGAGTTTGTCTTTAAAAGAAAGTTTAAAAACCGGAATTATATGAAAAAGAGTTTAACTTGAGACTAAGTTTGATCTCCTTTCTACTTATCCCATTGAACAGCAACTTCTGAGGAGTAAAAGTCAAATTTACATAGTGAAAAATCTGGTAAGCTTTTAGCTAATCGATAGTAATTTGACTCTTAGCAGCAATTCCTAAGATTCAGATGGACGATGGTAATGTTTCTACAGATCGTTCCAAAATAAATAACACATTTAGTGAATTCTATTTGAGATTGTATACTTCGAAATCTAATAATGATATAGCCTAATAATAGACTTTTTAAGACCACTTAAATATACCCACGTTATCCCAGAATTATCGCACGAGTCTGGAGGAGCCGATTTCGCAAGAGGAAATATTTTAGCTATTTCTTCATTACAGAGGTAACTCTCCAGGACTTGATGGGTACACTGTGGAATTTTGAGAATCTTTTTTTAAATTGCTTGTGCCTCAATAAGTTTTATGTTTAATGACTCATTTAAGCAAGGTAATCTTCCAATGTCTTTTAATGAAGCTTGCATCTCTCTCATTGCGTGAAAGGGGAAAGATCCACTTGAGTGTTCTTCCGATAGGCCAGGGGTGGTCAAACTTGCTTAATGTAAGAGCCACAAACGGTAAAGCTCAGATGCTTGAGAGCCGCAGGACATGAACAAAATTCACACATACGTTTTTATTGTTATATACACATTTTGTTACAAAAAAAATTTAAATTGTAAGAAATGCATATTAAATGCAATAATATTTATTCATGCATGCAATTTTTAAACTTAATTTGTATTAGTTTTAGTAATTACAAATATGTAAAAGATAAACCAAAAAATGAGAGATTTTAATCAGATTTCCACCTTACAAAATTAGTCGGGTGGGTGAGGGACTGGCAGTGCGAGTCGGGCGGGCGAGGGTCAAAATTTCTAGAATATTCAAATTTTCAAAGAGCCGCGTTTTGGCCGCCCCACTATAGGCCAATTAAAATTGTTATATTTATATCCTGATGCTTCAGTCCTTACCAACTCACAACAATCAAAACCTTCTAATCTTCAATAGGTACTTGTCAAGGCTGTCCTTTAAGTCCATCACTTTATGATTGGTCTTGGAACCGTTAACAATTGCCTTTTGTGAGTGTAGAGATTTTTCAGGGATTTATAGGAGAGGTATTGAACGTAAAGTTACCCTATAAGCAGATGATCTTTTGCTTTTTATATCTAATCCAGAGACTTCTTAACCATTCATGTTATCTGTTCTATCTCAATTTAGTCAGTTTTCAGGGTACAAGCTGAATTTGCATAAAAGTGTTCCTATACGTACCTAGGTATTTTAATATCCCTTTACTTATTATCTTGCTATTACAATTATCAAGAACTATAAACCTCTTTTTAGAGAAAAAAAATCTATTTTACTTAAACGGGTTAAATTGTCTCCAACAAGATGGTCACCTTTATCAATTTCTATGATTGGTTGTTACTAATTCTAATAAAATGAACATCTCACCAAATTTTTGTATCCTTTCCAGTCTATACCAATTTTTATTCCCAAATAATTTTTTGATTCACTTTGATCTTGTATATGGCAAGGAAAACATCCTGCTTGAATAAAGTCCATCTTCAAATTCAAAAAGGAATGATGGTTTGGAGTGTTGTAATTTTAGATTTTACTTTTGGGCAGCCAATATACATGATTCTTTTGTTGCAGTTTGATAATAGAGTCAGGTAGAGATGGAATTAAATTTTACCAAGGATAGTTCCTTGTTGGTAATTCTTTATATAAATAGACAACCCAATCATCTTTTCCAACCTTCTTTGCAAGTTGCAGCTTTTAATGAGTGACATAGATTGGGTATTAAATGTTTTAAAGTCCTTTTTTATTGACAACCATTTTGCATTTTTGAACAATTGGTTGTAAAATTTAATTTATCTGGTTTATTATTTTAGATATTTACAAATTAGGCCTTTTGTTCAATCCTAGATCCCTATAATTCCTTAGTTGGATATTCTTGATATTTTTTGAACTACACCCTCCTTAAAAGAACAAAGTGGCTTAGTTTAAGACAAGCCTCATTAACTAAATCAAGAATGCCTGGGAGCAAGATTTAAACCTTTTACTGTTCAATGAGGTGTGGAATACTATTCTTAAACGGATTAATATTACATCCTCTAGTGCATGGCAATTTAAAGTGGTTCATAGAGCATATGTCTAAAGCTAAACTGCTCATTTTTATCCGGACATAAATCCTTGATGTGACAAATGTAAAACGGGTGACGTCTCTTTAATTCACACGTTCTGGACCTGCCCTAGCTTAGAAAAGTTTTGCAAGGAAGTTTTTTCCAAACTCTTGGTTATTTTTAAATTAAAATTTGGCACCTAACCCTTTAATAGCTCTTTTTGGAATACTTTGTGATGGTGATGTTATACAGTACTGACTTCAATGTCACATTTTATTCTTTTTCTTTGTTTTTGGCCAGATGTGCAATTTTGATTAAATGGAAAGACACTATTTCACCTGCACATGCACAATGGCTAAGAAATATTATGTGTTATTTGAACTTGGGGGGGAAAAAAAATTAGATATGATGTCATTGATTCAAGTATCAAATTCCAAACAAAATGGGGCTTGTTTATGGACTACTATCATAACCTTAATAATTGATGTTGATTTGGAATTTTGGCATGGTGTTGTCTCCAAGATTATGCCACTTGAATTTTTTTTAATTTTCAACCTTGCTAAGGGGAAGGGGTTTAGAATTCATCTTTTTTTTTTGTTAGATTTTATTGTGTCATTATGTTTTTACTAATTGCACTTCTGAACTTCTACATATGATCATTATTGTAACTTTACAAGTTCTGTAGCACGTCATTGTTCATTTTTTTTTCTATGGAAAAAATATCAAAAAATATTTTAAAAAGAGAAAAAATGGAAAACTTAAGGATAAAAATTTCAAATTGTGTTATTTCCTTGCTGAATTGTTCATAGAATTTCAAATATAAAGAAACGACTATTTAATGGTTTTAAAATTGAAAATACAAGTGTAAATACATCATATACACAAGGTGAATTGCTGAAAACCAAGATGAATTTTAACAGATTGAATCTGCTTGGGTTGAATTTTTTTCCCTTAAATGTCACCTTTGAAACCAAACAACACTTCATGAACAAAAATACTTTCTCCCAAAATTAACTTATTCATATAAATTACCATAGTCAGCTGATGTTGCATCTTTTCTTGACTGTGCCACTTGGATCTCTGAATGATTTGAGTTAGTTGTGTGATTTATATATATAGGTTCAGATTCAGATATTTTCTGGGGACTGAATTCATGGGGATCTCTTCTGTGATCCAAAGATACAGAGTTCATCAAATTGCTGGGATGAGATACATTTTTTATTTTCACAGGTCGTGTAATCTCAACCATACTGTGATAATATTCCTGCCAAAATAATATGTAATTGTTCAAAATCAACTAACCATTTTTGTATTCAATTTATCACTATTTGTAACTTCACATTGCTTTTGGATCTAATCCACCAATTGCTTAAGAAATAGGCCATTTGGTTCCTAACATCAGCTCCCGCCAACTGAATAAGAAAATGTTCTTTTAAAAAAATCAGAGTACCATTTTTCTTTGATACCCAAAATTTGTCTTGAGTAGACCCAGCTCTCAGGTGCAGAATCCAGCACCCCGCCCGCCCCCCCCCCCCCCCCCAAAAAAAAATCACCAGCCTGGTTCTACACATTGCAACCAGGCAAAATGTCTTTGTGACATCTCTGAAATGCTGCAAGAATGTCTTGCCAAGATCACTTCCCATTCTTCTTGTCTGCTCAATCTCCCCTCAAAATTATCCTTCATCCCCACAATCAAGCTGGTAAAGTTTGAATTGCACTTTGACATGCTTAGTCAAATGGTGCTTTTGCACCCATTACGTATAGCAATAATGTCTTAAAGATTCTGGTTCTGTGTGTTAAATACTGATTGGGAAGATGCAATTACTTAATGAAAGTATCAGGCTTCATAGAAATGGAATGGTAACATGGGTATGATATTCCTTGTCGTGGAAGAAACAACTTGAGTCAGTACCTGCCACTCTTCTTGTAACAGCCACTATGGTGGATTTCCTGGCTGTTAATGATGACCCAAACTTCAATCTTTGTACTAATTTGCAATTTTTTTTCTCCCTCCCTTCCTCATGGATCATTGGTGCTATAATAGCATTACATTAACTATGCCACCCTCTGACATTTTGAGCAACAGACAAACCTTATCTTTCCAGTTAGTGATGCTGTTACTCAGTGGATGGGAAGGTATAGGATTTCCTTCCAGTTCTGCCAGAGATGAAGCAAGTTTGTAGAGATTTACTTCCAACAGGGTTAGTTTCAGTGCTGCCTAGAAGCAGAAATTAGGGTATTACAATTCTTAAATTGGAAAAATAGTTATAAAACTAATATAATATTGGCACCACATCTTTCTTCACTAAATTTGTGAGGAACTCACTTCTGATACAGATTTTAATTTAATTCAATTCTTAACAGAAAAATGTGCTCCAATAAAAATGGTATTCAATTTAAAAAAAAGACATACAGCACAGTAACAGGCCCTTGTGGCCCATGAACCCATGCCACCAAATTACACCCAACTGACTTGACCTACAAGCCGCACAAGTGTTGAAGTGTGGGAGGAAACCAGAGCATCCGAAGGAAACTCATGCAGACATGGGGAGAACATTACAAATTCCTTACAAACACCACCAGATTCTAACTCCAATCACTGGCACAGTGAGCATTGCACTAACTCCCATGAACATTATAAATTTAACAAGCATTTTCATGATAAATAGTGGCAATACAAGGTAGGTCCTTTGACATCATTAATACAGTTAAGGTATGAATAAAGGGCTTAGTGAATGAATGAAGGAGAACAAAGATATTCTGGAGAAACTATTGCTGCCTTTGGCACCTAAGCTTCGTTTTAGACAATGAAGCTTGTGACAAGAGTATTTAGAGGTGGTTTGGGAGTAATTGTTAAGAGCAGCTTGCACACACACATTTTAAAACACAGAATATTTGCAGGACTTTTGCAGAATGCTTTTTGCAGGAGGCAACGAAGTATCGACAGCAGCTTGCCTGGGAGAGCATGTGATCTTTGCAGGCAGAGGAGAGAAGAGTTTTGCTCTTAGAGAGGGAGGGTATGAAACAGTGAGGAGAGAGATAGAAATCTGTTCCAGAGGGACAAGCTGGCAAACTTTGGAAGGCTGCCTGGTCAAAGGAGAAGACTGGTGGTGTGAAAGGTGACCTGAAAGAAAGAGGATCATCTGGAGAACCCTGAAGGGGGCATGTTTTGTCGGCAAGACTGATTGAAAAGGAATCAGTTGCGGATGTCCTGGAAAAGGAATCTCTCTCTGAAAACCAGCAAGAACCCTCCTGAGAAGTAACCATTTGCCTATTAAGCACCAAAAACTGGTGAACTTTGTTAATGCTAACTTCTGTGCACAGTAAAAGAACTGCCTGCAAGCAGTGAGATTGGACTGTGATCCAAAGAACTTTTCTAATCTTAAATATACATTACACACACATGTGCTTCGTATTAGAGGGAGAATTAAGTAGTTAGGTAGGTTAAGTAACAAGTTAAAGTTTAATTCTGTTTTCTTGTGTAAATATAATTAAAAATAACTTTTGTTTAAGTTACCCTGTGTTGTGGTGCATATCATTGCTGCTGGATTTTGGGGTCCTCTGGACTCCGTAACAATCTACACTAGATTTAGTACTTTTATTTAGTTTTTGTTTCATGATAAGATTTGCTGTGTATGAACAGGAATTCAATTTCACCTTTCTTAATACCATAACAAGTTGAACAAGAGAGAAAAAAAAAAAATCACAACTATATTGAGTGTTCAGTTTTGCAATTTGGTCATTTAAAACAGGTTAGGGGATGCACAGTAAATGTAGAAAGAACTAGTTTATAATTTCTTGAAAGTGGTAACAAATGGGTGGTGAATAGTCCTTTAATCACATTCTATCAAAGATCAGTATAATCATTACCTCATCATGCATTGACAGAGTTGTTTCCTCGGCTTTTGCATCTGAAAATGAAGACCTCCTGAAACTTCTATTAATCATCTTCTCTAAACCTGGAAATTGTCCAGAATAAATATTCTCTTTATTTTAGAATTTGTTTATTCAAAGATAGGTTATGCAATTTGAGGGGGGGGGGGGGGAAACAGGTAAATTGCCACCTTGTTTGTTCTTCTTTACTTTGTTTATGTCATCTTGAAGCCTTTGTATTTTCAAAGATAGTCCATTCTTCCTTCTCTCTGTATCCATTGTATTCCTATTGGCTTCCTCCTGTTTAAAAGACTATATTTATATCTTTTTCTGCCACCCCAGAAAATAGATGATTATGAGTCACTATTTGTAATGGAAGAAAAGTGATCAAGGTAAACAAGAAAAGACACAATGCTGCAGACTAGTGCAGTGCCCAACAGCACTGGAGAACCCCACCAGGTCATGCAGCATCCATGGAAAGTAAAAGGCAGTTGCCATTTCAGATCCAAGACCTTCAGGAGTGCCAAAAATTAGGCGGATACCTGAATGAAAAGATTGGGGGATGGGAGGAGCATAGGCTGACTGATAATAGGTGGATTCAGATGGAAGGGAATAAGAGAAAGCAGCCAAGTGATAGGGCAGAGAGTTGAGAAGGTTAATTATCTAATAGGAGAATGAAGGAAAGGGGTGAGAGCCAGAGGAAAGGAGACTTAACAGAAATTGGAGGTCAATATTGATGCCAGCTGGTTGGAAATTTGCTGAGACCAAATATAATCACTTACAATCTTGAGATATTTTACTTCTTGTGCTATGTGATAGTACGGATTCTATCACCAATGTGTATATGTATATATTGTGGTACAAGATGGTCATGATTGGCTGAGAGCGTAGCCACACCTACTGGCAGGTCTTAAAGGGTTGCTCCTAGCCAGACCCAGATCATTCTGGACTGGTCGACCTACATGTGATATGCTCCAATCTTCTAGTTAATAAAAGTCTTGGTTTGGATCAACAAGCCTTTGATTCTTTCACACGCACTACATGCTACATTAACTATTGCAAGTAAAAGGGCAAAATAATGCTAACAGTAAATACCAGTTATGTTCATCTATTTACTTACATAATAATCTGTCAGTAGAAATCCTATTTTGTTTTGACTGGATAAAATGGATGAATTGTCCAATAATGTTTGGATATCTTGATCAACGCTGACATTTTGTGCAACATCAAGAATTTGCATTTGGCGCTGTATGACAATAAAAATAATCAGATTAGAAAATCATTAATCTCAACTGCATTCTTTATCAAATTCCAAGAATTCAGTGTTGTAGCCATCATTCTACTCTTACTTCAATTAGTGTTCTTCCAAAACAAGTGATATGCTGGCTGTATTTATTTAAAATATTGCACAGGAGATTGATTTTCTCTTTTTCCAAATCATGGATTACCTGTTAGAAAGAACAAAATAACCATAAATATCAGTTAGAGGGGGGCGTGGCAAGATGGCGTAGAGATCAGACATGTAATCCCTGCCCTCTCCGGTCAGACTTTTAAATGCCCGTGTTTTGACCCTTTATTTTTAATTTTAAAATTTAAATTTTTAGTTTGATATTTTGGTGAGCCATTATGGCTACTAATGTTAAAAAAAGCTAAGTCTTAGTTACAAAAGAAAATACAGTTTCGAAGTGAGGAAGAATTGGGGCCTAAACAACTTGGAACAGCCTCGGACCCATTTTCAGGTATTCCCAAGCTTCAACAATCGCCGGTGGGGACAAAAGCAAAGGTAACAGTTACTCACCAGTCTCAAGATGGCGCTGGTTCGACCCTTTCTGCGGAGGAAGGAGCGCGCTCCCGAGATGTCGGGCACAAGCCTGGAGGCTTGCTACAAAGAACTATCCAGTTGGAAGAGACGGGAGCGCGGAGGAAGAAGATTCCTATCGCAGACACGCAGTCTGCAGTGACTATGCGCTTGGGTGGCGCTGTTAATTATAGAGAACTCCGTAATTTTATTAAAAAATGGTCTGCAGGGGGAGTCAAGGGATCGTCGTTGGATGTCCAAACTCGCAGTAAAACAACTAGAATGCTACCTTTTGAAGAGCAACAAGAAGAAGACTTACCTTACTCTACTGCTGTACAGGAAATGGAAGAAGAGCTGGAAGAAAGTGAGTTACAAATTATGGAACTCAAACTGCACTTCAGCCTGTCTATATGATGTTTGAAGGTATTGCTTCCTATTTGGATGTTATTACTGGTCAATTGAACCGGGTAGTTCAAATGAATACTGATAATTTCAGACTTAAATGTGGTTAAGGCAGAAGTTAAAGAAAACCGGGAAACCTTTAAAAAATTTGAAGCTTCTCTTTCTGAATGTAAAGAACAGGTACAATCCAATACAGAAAAGGTGGAAAATTCAGTTAAAGATTTAGGAGCCCGGGAAAAAGAGTTAATTAAAAAAATGGACTACTTGGAAAATCAAAGCAGAAGAAATTATGTGAAAATTGTGGGTTTGCCAGAAGGTATAGATGGCAACCGTGTCTGCTTGTCCCGCATCGGACTTGTCAGCCACAAATGAGCCTGCAGCTGACGTGGACTTTTACCCCCTCCATAAATCTTCGTCTGCAAAGCCAAGCCAAAGATAGAAGGTTAAGATCCCATCAAATTTTTTAAAAATTGGATTCCCCAGATTCTGGGGGAAGAGTCCTTTCCTGGCGGACTGGTATTGGAAAGAGCACATAGAGCTTTAAAAAGACCACCTTTATCTGGTCAGCCGCCAAGAGCTGTGATAGTTCGTTGTTTGAATTGTTTGGATAGAGAGACAGGAAGTTCAAAATGCAAGACAAAGACAAGCCCCAATGACGATTCAGAATAGTAGTTTTATTCTATCCTGATTTGAATCAAGATATCCGACGCCAACGTGAATTTAATCCAGTTAAATGTGTTTTATGGTGTAAAGGTTATAAATTTGCTTTTTGTTATCGTGCTGTGTTGAAAATATTTTATGGAAATTATCAGTTTCAATCTTTTGAGAGTGAGCATGAGGCAATGAATTTTGCTAATTCGTTACCGGATGTCAGAGGACAAAGAAAGAGTTCACCATCATCTCCTAAAAGAAAATCTGATAGACTTGGAAATGGACAAAATGGCAGAAGTGGAAAGAACGGGAATGGAAAGAGTTCATCTACTCTTGAAATGAGTTCACCATCTGGACTGGAATCTCAAAGCTGATTTTTTTTGTAATATGTTAATATTTCTGACTAGTTGGCTGGGGAGGAGGGGATTGCACTAATTTCTTTGTTAGTCATCAGTCACTAGCAGGTAATTACCCCACCCAGTTTTTTTTTTAAGGGAGTTACTACCTTTTGGTAGTTTTTTTTTGTTTTATTCTCTCTTATTAACAAATATTATGTTTATTTGGAGGGCCTATATATTTTAATTTGAGGGTTCTATATATCATTTTTTTTCTTTGTAATTATTAATTTTGTGACTATTTTTGATATCTAGCAATTGTATTAGATATGTCAAATTTGAAATTTGCTACCTTTAATGTTCAGGGATTAAATAATACGATCAAGTGTAAGCGAGTTTTGGCTTACATTAAAAAGATGAAGATTGATATTGCTTTTTTACAGAAGATGCATTTGAATGAAAAAGATTACATTGGAAATCTAAAGGCATAAAAAAAACTTGGGGATTGTTTTAAAGAAGGTCAATTTTTATCATTTGATGAAATGAGGGAAGATTTTGGTATTAATGAGAATTCTTTATTTGTTTATTATCAACTTTGATCTCTAGTAAAACAAATATTTTGTAGAAATATGATTTTACCTAAATTGACCAAATTTGAATCTTTTCTTGTGATTGCATCAAAAAAGGGATATATTTTATTGATGTATCAAATATTACAGGAAAGTATGGAAAAAAAGTGATTGAATAGATCCAAGATTAAATGGGAAAGGGATATTAACCTTACTTTTTCTGAGGATGACTGGTTAGATATCTGTCATGATCGTGTTACTAGATTGATAAATTTTCATTATGTAATGGTTAATTACAATTTTTTTTTTTACATCAATTGTATTTAATACCTGAAAAGTTAAAAAAAATATGGTTTTAGTGAATCAGATTCTTGTTTTAGGTGTGGTAATTCAGTTGGAATTTTTTTTATGCTGTTTGGTTAAGTGTACATATACAATTTTTTTTAGAAAGCAATTAAACTGTTTTTGGAACATTTGTACAAGATCAAAATATCTCGATCTGACAATATTTTTGTTGGGTGAGTTGAATCCTTTGAAACATTTAGGATTAGATAAATTTCAGATTGCTTTTGTGTATTTAGCTTTATCTGTTGCAAAAAAATGTATATAGCAAGAACATGGAAAAATGCTAATGTGATTGATATTAATAGATGGTATAATGAGATGAAAACTTATTTAGTAATGGAAAAAATTACGTATGTTTTACATGATAATATTTTTTTTAAATAAGTGGTCTTTATATTTAGAATATTTACATTTAGATTTACCTTGATTAGATTTTAGTAAATATATTTCCGGTTTTTTTCTTTTTCTTTGGCTCTCCTAAAGAGGGGGAGGGGGGTTTATTTTTCTTTTCTTTTTTCATAAATAAAAAATTTTATCATTCATAATATGTATTTTTCTTATTGTATGTAATAACTTTGTTGTACGAATAAATAAAGTAATGAAAAAATATATCAGTTAGAGTTGAGAGTAGTATTAATTAAGCATGTCATAATCAATCAGGTCACCAAGTGATATTTAAATTCCATTCATTAAATCAATCTAAATAAAAGTTGGTGACAGTGAAACTACCAAATGATGTGAACACATCAAGTTCACGGACATCCTTTAGGGAAAGATATCTGGTGTCCTTTCCATGTCTGTACATGATTTCGCTTTACCACACTCTCGTCTCAGAACCACAGGATTGTAGATACAATCCAGAGACTCAAAGACAAAACAAGAGTAGCTAACATTTCAATACAGAGTGAGTAATGGGTCAGAGGGGCAGTCTTCCAGACGAGACATTAAACGAAGATCTCATTTGTCTGTTTGGGTGAATGTCAGAGTTTACATGTCACTATTCTGAAGAAGAGCAGGGAAGAAATCTCAAAGTGTCCTCACCAATATTTACTCCTCAATCTAATTCAGAATATCAAAGTCCTGAAGTACAGTTTCCATCTAAAATTTCCTTCTGCGGAAGCTGCCTGACCTGGTTGAGTTACTCCGCATTTTTTTTTGATCATAAATCACACTGTTAATTTTGGGAATTTGCTGCTGCATTTCTTAAATAAAGTTAGAAACTACGTAAAAATTGCTCAATAATGAACCAACGTGTAGGATCAACAACTGTTTCGGGCCCAGAGGGACCCCAAAACCCAGCAGCAATAGAAATTCACCAAGACGAATGGTTACTTAAACAAAAGTTGCTTTTAATTATCTTTAAACATGAAAACAGGATCAAACTCTAACTTATTATCATTAACTTAACCTCCTACTAATTCTAAGTGCACGTGTATGTAATGTGTGTGTTAAGTTCAGTATAGTTCTTTGATTCACAGTCCAATCTCACTCACATCTCCAAGTTCACTGGTCTCAGGCAATTCTTGTACTGTGCACAGAATTTAACATTTATGAAGTTCACCTGGCTTTGGTGCTTGAAAGGTAAATGGTTACCACTCAGGAAGGTTCTTGTTGGTTTTCAGAGAGAGATTTGTTGCTTGTTGGATACAAACTGATTCCTTCTGATCAGCCACGTCAATGTCTTGCAGAAGAAACTTGCTCCATCAGGGTTTTCCAGACGATAACCACTCTTTCAGGTCATCACAGAGTTCCTTTTTGTTTCCCTCATTTCAAGTGAAACATTATACAGCCAGTCATCTCCTCTTGTATAGACCACAAGATCTTTGACAAGGCTGAAGTTAGCACTCACAACCAGTCTTCAAAAAGGGATTTTTCCACAAACTTGCCAACTGGTTCTCCCTCTCTCCCTCTCACACACACACTTACTAAGAGGAAAATAACCAGTTTTACTCCTGCTTGCAAAACCACATGACCTTCTTACAACAGCAAACTGCATTCAGACAGACTGTGGCACCAGACCCAATCTTTTGAGTCCATTCATCTGTTGCTTTCCAAAACAACAATCCATTACTCCACAGCATGTCCAATTAAAACTTACTTGTGAATTCTCTATAAGCATTCTTCAAAGTTTTTGCAAAGACACTTGGAGCCTGGACTGTCTGGCTTGAGCCAAGCTCTTGCATTATTAATGAAATCTGTTTTGAAGTGTTTGTATTTGTTTGTGACCTACACTAAAAAAACCCCCCAAAATATCTATATACAATATAAAATATAACAATGTCACACAACATACCTGATTGGCTGCTGATGGACTGTGCAGCCCAGTTGATGGGGGTCCTAATGGGCATCTTTAACATCTCACTGGAGTACTCCATTGTCCCCATAGGATTTAAGGCTACTATCATTCCAGTGCTCAAGACAGCAATGGTAACTGGACTAAATGAATACCACTCAGTGGCATTGACCTCTACGATCATGAGGTGGTGTGAGCGACTGGTAATGGAAAGCAGGCTCAGGATTGATCAGTACTTGGAAGGGAGGCCACCTAGGAACACCAGATGCTGTAGGTTTCTGTGAGGGGCACTGGACAAAGAGGCAACTCTGTCGGCCTTACGCTAGACAAAGTTAAAGAATTTCATGTATGTTGCATTCTAAATGTACTATTACATGACAATAATGGAACTTTTACCTTCTACATTAGTGTGAAATGGTGACTCCCAAGAACTTAAATTGGTCAATCTCTCATCCCTGAGCCCCCAATAATCACTGGATCATACACCTCTGGTTTTCCCTTCTGGAAGTCAACATCAGTTCCTTGGTTTTGGTGACATTGAGTGCGAGGTGGTTGTTGGTGCACCATTCAACCAAGCTTTCCATCTCCCTCCTGCATGCTGATTTTTTGCCCCTTCTTATACAACTCACTAACATGATATCGTCAGTGAATTTGTAAATGGCGTTGACGTTTTATAAGCCACATAGTCACAGGTGTAAAGTAGAGCAGGGGGCTAAGCCCTGTGGTACTCCGGTACTGATAAAGATTGTGGAGATGTTCTTACTAATCTTCACTGTGGTCTGGAGGTGAGGAAACCAAGGATCCAATTACACTGTGGGGTGTTAAGTCCAGATCTTGGAATTATGAGGAGATGATATCACCATAAGTCAATCTTCGCTGCAGCAGGACAGCAACTCTACTAATTAGTCTCATTTATAATTCTTCATACAACCGGGAGGTTATTCAGAGTTGAACTAATGAAAGTCAGCTATTGAATCCTTCATCATCAACAACTGAAATGAAATTTCACCAGGCTCAGAAATGCCATGACAAGCAGGGGTCAGAGGGTTGGCATTAAATGGCCTGTGACCCACCTGACACCCAAAGCCATTCCACCCTTTTCAAGGAACAACCCAGGATCAAGATTGAATACTGTACACTTGCCAGGTTAATTACAGTTCTAACTTGGCCACATCCAAGATGAAAAAGCCACTAGACCAACAGCCCATTCACCAGCCATGGGAATGCTTCTGATGGGATACCAGTGGTGCTCAACCTTTTTTCTTTCCACTCACAAACCACTTAAAGTAATCCCTATGCCATAAGCACTCTGTGATTGGTAAGGGGAAGGGAAGGTTGAGAACCATTGCTCTAGATCACACATGTCAAACTCAGGCCCGCGAGCCAAATTTGGCCCGTGATATAATTATATTTGCCCACAAGATCATATCAAATAAGTATTAGAGCTGGCCCACTGGCCGCTGCGCCAGTATAGCGCATGCACAGCTAATACCACAAATCCCAGAATGCTTTGCAAATGCATTGGCCCGTCAGCCCGCTAATCGCCCCCACCTCCTGTTTACTTTAATTAGCATCTGCGACCTGTCGCCTAACTCACATGTAATAAACCCCTTACAAAAGATAGAAAACAGGACCTTTCAAGACAGGTGGGAGGCAGACCATATGTTCATCATTTTAAAAGACAAACCTGTTTGTCATTGAAGCAAGTTGTTATTTTTTTTGACTTGTTGGCTTGTGAAAAAAAAAATACATTTAAAAGGAGCTTAAAGGCTATAGAGAAATATTATTTATTGAATATTTTATTTCTCATTTGTTAATGCTTCTTCTGGAAAGAGTTTAACCAAAACTATGATTAAACATTCATTTTAATAAGAAAAAGTTTAACATTACATATGTTGAAAGAAGAGAAAACATACAGATGTTGTTGAAAATTTTCAATAAATATTTAGTTTGGCCCACGACTTAGTCCAAGTTTTTAATTTTGGCCCTCTGTGAATATGAGTTTGACACCCCTGCTCTAGATCCAATTTTTACTGAAATATTTTGATTAAAACAGTGGTTTTCAACCTTTCTTTCCACCCACCTACCACCTTAAGCAATCACAGAGCACCTATGGCATAGGGATTATTTAAAGTGATATGTGTGTGGAACGAAAAAGGTCGAGAACCACTGGGATAGGCTCAAGATGCTGTTCCTACTCCCCAAAGACAGTTAGAACATAAGGTGATGCTTTTGCAAGCTATTCCCACGTGCACTAATAAAAATGTGAAGTTTAAATGCAAATCTGTTAAATCTCTGCTGTCACTGAGGGTTGAAGGCTTACATTCTGAAATGAAGTAACATGGTATGGGTTCAATTACAATCAAACATGCATTTTGGAGATAATTTTCATCTCAAAGTTCTGCATGTCTAGAGAACTATACCCATGTCTTCCAAATAGCACACGATATTGACTTGGAAGCAAACAAGTGAGCTGTATTACAGGCCTTTATAGATTTCAGCACAGTGTCAGCCCTTCAGCCCTTCAGCTCACAATTTTATGCTGACCTATATATACCAACCCAAATTTTAAAAATCTTCCTCCCTCATATCCCTCCATTTTTTATTCATGTGTCGGTCTAATAGTCTTTTAAATGCCCTTATTGTTTTAGTTTTTACAGCACCCCTGGCAATGCTTCCGGGCACCCAAAACTGAGTTTTTTTTTAAAAAAACACTCACGCCTGATATCCCCTAAACCTTCCATCCTTCACTTTGTACAGATGTCCTCTGCTATTCCCTCCCTGAGAAAAAGGTCCTGGCTGCCTACCTTATCAATGCCTCTCATAATCTTATAGACCTCTATCAAGTCACCTCTCATTCTTCTTCGCTCTCTACACCCTCGCCTGAGCTTCTACATCCTTCCTATAACAAGGCAACCTGAACTGAACACAATATTTGGTGTGGTCTCACCAGAGATTTAGAGCTGCATTATTGCCTCATGACTCCCGAGCTCAATTCCCTGACTAATGAAGCCCAGTGTACCATAGGCCTTCTTAACTAACCTCCCAACCTGTGCAGCAACCTTGAGGGACATATGGATTTGGGCCTAAGGGTCTTTCTGTTCTTCCTCTCTTCTAAGTATCCTACCATCAACCCTTTACTCTGCCTTCAATCCTGACCTTCCAAAATGTATCTCCTTCCACTTAACTGGATTGAACATCATCTGCCACTTTTCCACCCAACTCTGCACCCTGCCCATATCCTACTGTATTCCTACCATAACCTTCAAAATCAAAATTTATTATCACAAACAAGTCAAGAAATTCATTATTCAACACTATCCACAACACATCCAACCTTTGCATCATCCACAAACTTACTGACCCATCCCTCTACTTTTTCATGCAGGTGTCCCAGAACAGATCCATGTGGAACTCCACTAGTCACTGACCTCCAGGCAGAATACTTTCCGTTCATCACTTCTCTCTACAAGGGAACTTACTCCCCTCAATTAGTTATTGGGATATTTAGGGTTAGGGTTAATGAGCCACAAAATAAAGAAACACATCCAAGTTACTACTATACTTTCTTATTGCAGGGCCCATAAAGACCATAAGAAATAAGCCAAAAGTTTACCAGTCTGGCAAGTCAATTCACTCCTCTTAATTTTGTAGTTTGCCGAGTTTAGATTCAAGACACTGCATTTCAGTTAGAGCCAACTCACTTGCATACCTGATACAAAGTTCTATTACATTATGTTCAATTTTTCCTAAAATTTCAGATGATCAATGAACTTTTCCTCAGTTATTTTTAATAACCTGTTCCATCATTGGATTCTCAATACATTGGTCTGCCACACTCCCTAAATTTGCCCTCCATATTACTAAAGCTCATTTGGTTTGCCCAGCCTAGAGGTCAATCGAACTCATCCCTGATTAAAAGTTATATTTTTACTAAAACAGAACACACAATTACTACAAAATTAATAACAAATTAAATGATTTTTTTTTTTTAAAAAAAGGCATACAGCACAGTAACAGAGCCCATCAACCCATGCCACCCAATTAACCTACAATCCCCGGTAGGTTTTGAACAGTGGGAGGAAACTGGAGCCCCCAGAAGGTGGTCACGCAGACACTGGGAGAATGTGCAAACTCCTTACAGACAGTGTGGGATTTGAACTCAAGTCCCAATCGCTGGTGCTGTAACAGCATTGCGCTAACCGCTATGTAAAACGTGCTGCCATATGTTCAGTGTTTGTGTGTCTTATGTACAAGGTTCAAGTCATGGGTTCCTCTTGATTGTATTAATTATACAATCTTTCAACTAGTTTACTTGCCTGGTAAGACTCTTCAAAGATGGACTCCCACTTCAGTCTGACGTCCTCACCAGCTCTATTCAGATCGTAGTATTGTTGGTCTGTTTTTGACAGCACTTCTGTTGATTTTTTCAGCTTTTTTAGCAGCTGCAGAATCAAATAATTTGCAGCAAATATTTGAAAATATAATTAAAATCACCCCAATATATCACAAAAATATTTTTATCAGGCAGTAATTCACACAAAAGTCTAAAAGTCTTTAAAGATAGATCAGAACAAAAGATCAAGAATTCAATTCATTATGACCAACTCTCATTATAGTTCCAACTGCAGACTGTCAAGTGAACTGGTTCCCAATTATGTCAGTTCTTCATTTTTATAACGAGTCATTTAGAAATAAAAGCAGAGTTGAGATTTTTCTCCCAAGGAAGATACTGAAGGCAAAAATCAGATTCATAAGTGTTTACATTTATAGTACTGGTAGCTGACAGATATACAATTCCACTCCTGCAACATAATGTGCAGATTTTCAAGTCATTTGTTCTACATTGTTATACAGTATCTATTTGCTTGACTTTTCAATGTTAAAAAGATTTATGATTAAATAAAAATATGCAAATAAATTTAATCATTACTTTAGTACAGCATAGGTCACTAAAAATAAACCACAATCTCAAGTTAAATTACTTTAAATGCAAGAATCAAAGACCTTTCTTCTCTCTTTTTCAGATATTATTTGTTTGTTGTTTTCTGCAGCACGAAACATCCTTTCATGGTCCTTAGCAAGTCCCATCATCTTCTTCTTGCACTGAAATATTAGAATTCACATCATAATTTATTAGAATGCAAATATACAAAATTAGCATTTGTGACACTTTTGATAAAAAGATGGAAAATTTATGTTTTCAGGACAAGCCTTCCGTCACGCATGCAGCCATCTTCAGCGCAAACTCCGGGAGATCCAAAATGAGTGGTGGACTAGCCTCGCCAAACGAACCCAGCTCAGCGAGGCTCTAAAGGCCGTGCACGGCCCCTCACCCCAAGTCCAAAGTCCGCTGCGCAGCTCAAACGGCAAAGTCCTCCTCAGCGACAAGATCTCCATCCTCAACTGATGGTCAGAACACTTCCAATCTCTTTTCAGTGCCAACCGCTCAGTCCAAGATTCCACCCTGCTCCAGCTCCCTCAACAGCCCCTAAGGCTAGAGGTGGATGAGGTCCTCACCCAGGAAGAGACATACAAGGCAATTGAACAACTGAAAAGTGGCAAAGCAGCAGGTATGGATGGAATCCCCCCAGAGGCCTGGAAGGCTGGCGGCAAAACTCTGCATGTCAAACTGCATGAGTTTTTCAAGCTTTGTTGGGACCAAGGAAAACTGCCTCAGGACCTTGGTGATGCCATCATCATCACCCTGTACAAAAACAAAGGCGAGAAATCAGACTGCTCAAACTACAGGGGAAATCACGCCGCTCTCCTTTGCAGGCAAAATCTTCGCTAGGATTCTCATAAATAGAATAATACCTAGTGTCGCCGAGAATGTTCTCCCAGAATCACAGTGCGGCTATCGCGCAGAGGAACTACTGACATGGTCTTTGCCCTCAGATAGCTCCAAGAAAAGTGCAGAGAACAAAACAAAGGACTCTACATCACCTTTGTTGACCTCACCAAAGCCTTCGACACCGTGAGCAGGAAAGGGCTTTGGCAAATACTAGAGTGCATCGGATTCCCCCCAAAGTTCCTCAACATGGTTATCCAACTGCACGAAAACCAACAAGGTTGGGTCAGATACAGCAATGAGCTCTCTGAACCCTTCTCCAATAAAAGTGGCGTGAAGCAAGGCTGCGTTCTCGCACCAACCCTCTTTTCAATCTTCTTCAGCATGATGCTGAACCAAGCCATGAAAGACCTCAACAATGAAGACGCTGTTTACATCCGGTACTGCACGGATGGCAGTCTCTTCAATCTGAAGCGCCTGCAAGCTCACACCAAGACACAAGAGCAACTTGTCCGTGAACTATTCTTTGCAGACGATGCCGCTTTAGTTGCCCATTCAGAGCCAGCTCTTCAGCGCTTGACGTCCTGTTTTGCGGAAACTGCCAAAATGTTTGGCCTGGAAGTCAGCCTGAAGAAAACTGAGGACCTCCATCAGCCAGCTCCCCACCATGACTACCAGCCCCCCCACATCTCCATCGGGCACACAAAACTCAAAACGGTCAACCAGTTTACCTATCTCGGCTGCACCATTTCATCAGATGCAAGGATCGACAACGAGATAGACAACAGACTCGCCAAGGCAAATAGCGCCTTTGGAAGACTACACAAAAGAATCTGGAAAAACAACCAACTGAAAAACCTCACAAAGATAAGCGTATACAGAGCCGTTGTCATACCCACACTCCTGTTCGGCTCCGAATCATGGGTCCTCTACCGGCATCACCTACGGCTCCTAGAATGCTTCCACCAGCGTTGTCTCTGCTCCATCCTCATCATTCATTGGAGCGACTTCATCCCCAACATCGAAGTACTTGAGATGGCAGAGGCCGACAGCATCGAATCCACGCTGCTGAAGATCCAACTGCGCTGGGTAGGTCACGTCTCCAGAATGGAGGACCATCGCCTTCCCAAGATCGTGTTATATGGCGAGCTCTCCATTGGCCACCGTGACAGAGGTGCACTAAAGAAGAGGTACAAGGACTGCCTAAAGAAATCTCTTGGTGCCTGTCACATTGACCAACGCCAGTGGGCTAATATCACCTCAAACCGTGCATCTTGGCGCCTCACAGTTCGGCGGGCAGCAACCTCCTTTGAAGAAGACCGCAGAGCCCACCTCACTGACAAAAGACAAAGGAGGAAAAACCCAACACCCAACCCCAACCAAACAATTTTCCCCTGCAACAGCTGCAACCGTGTCTGCCTGTCCCGCATCAGACTTGTCAGCCACAAACGAGCCTGCAGCTGACGTGGACATTTACCCCCTCCATAAATCTTCATCCGCGAAGCCAAGCCAAAGACAAAGACATTTGTACTGATTATGAATGATGCTATGGACATGAAAACCCATATTAGTAGAATTAAATTCTATTTCAATAAACCCTGCAGATGAGTTAAATTACTTTTTTTTTTAAAAAGGTATGTCATATGCAAGCTGGATATCATTGACAAGAACATTAAAATTTTAAAATTGTACCCGAATCTGTTGGCTCCAGTTGTCCATTACAAGCTTTGAGGACTTTTCAACAGCATTATCCATCTGATGTAAAAGTTCAAAGGGCAAGATTAGTCAGAACATAAAAGATTTGTGAAAAAATAGAAATAAACAAGTTAAAATAAAGATATATACTTTTAATTTATAGAAAAAGGAAATACATACCAACTTTCTCCGTTTAGTATGTTCATCTAGCATCTTACAAATTGGATTAACAGCTTCCTGCTGAATGGCATTGGCTAATGTCCTGTTTTAAAGAACCAAAATGTATCAGATAAAATTATCTAGGCTCTAGTAACCTTTTTAAAATTTCACTAACATTATATGATTAATATTTTAGCTACTAATGTAATAGTTTTTTTGAACCAATTTTTCAGGTCAAATTTGGTGGGGAGGATCAACTTTTACATGGGTTCTACTTTTGAGGGGCTAAAATCCGCACAGGAATCCAAAAGTACCATATATACTTGTGCAATAGTCAAGTGTTGGGAACCAATTTCTTGGGTCAATTTTTTTTTGGGGGGCGAACTACTTTTGACTGCAGTGAATATCTGCATTGGTCAAAGCATCAGGAGCTTGGATGGGTGGAGCGTCTGGAGGTCAAATGGGTGAGTGGCCAAGGAACAGGAGAGAGTCTGTAGCCAGGGCTTCAGGAGCTCGGATGGACAGGTGGCTGAGGTAAGGGTTCTTGGTTGGGGTGTCGGAGCTCGCATGGGCAGATGGCCGAGATGAGATTTCACGGTCGGGGCATCAGGATCTTGGCCGGGCATGCATTTGAATATTACACAGGTCATGTGTAAAATATGTGAATTTTGGACCAAAAAGGTCAACAATTACATGGGATTGACTAATACACAATTATATATGCTATACATTTCCATATTTGTAAAGTATTCTTAGAGAGGTGCCTTTCAGAATGCTTTGAGAAATGCTCCTCAAATCAGAGAGTTTGGGGAACTAATCAGCTGTCAAAAAGAAAGCTTTTCTGGAAATGTTTGAATCTAGGCAAGATGTGCACTGATGCACATTGATCAAGTGCAAGCAAAAATAATTTTACATTTCAGCTAGGACAGTTAGATCTAACATCAGGAAACATCTTTTGAATGGTGTTTTGGATTTGCACATACTCTGGGAAGGTGAACACAGCATAGGACCAGTGAGGTGCTCAGCGACTGAAGGTCCCTCAGTCGCTGCAGGCAGTTGGCGACTTGTGGTTGAATGACCCACATGGGCTGCGGGCTGCTGGAGTGGCTCATGGGAACCAAGTATCTGAACCGGGAATAGAGACTGTACTGAGAGCAAGAATTGCTCTCAAAGGGCTTCAGGCCTGAAAGCTTTCTGATTGCATCAGAGGTTTGGATCTGGAACTTGGCAGTGGTGGATTACCAATTAGGTTGAGTAGGCTGAAGCCTAGAGGCCCAAAAGGGGGCCTCTCCATGATTTGATTGATTGCCCAACAGGCCAATGAAATGCTGGCATCCGCGCGGAGGACATGACATACACCCAATGAAAGTAAACATTGCGGGGTGAGGGGGCAGTAACATAATGCCTTGAGAATAAACACCATAATCACAGTAGCCGTGGAGACTGTTATACATCAACAGCTCAGGCCTGGAGCAAGGTGAGTACTGCCACGCCATTGGAATCCCACATCCCAGAGTGGATGCCTCCACTGTGGTCGGGGATGGCAGCGGTCTCAGTGGTCCCTCAGATGTGCCGCCCTGCTCTGTGTTTAACGTGTCTGCTGTAAAATGGTGGGTGATTCTGGCTGGGACTCTTAGGACAGGTTGGAGGCCTGACTCGCAGCTGCGATCCCTCTGCATAACTGGCCACCGCTTGTGCCCGGAGGCTGCAGGTCAAAGCACAGAGGTGGTGTGTAACAACAGGGTCGACAGTGTGGGGAGCCGGCCTGCCCTGCCACCGTGTTGATTGCATCAGAAGCTAGTGGACATCCATCTTGAAGATGAGGCAGTCCAGTTCAGGGAATCTGAAATCACTGAAGAGATGGAGGGCATGCAAAGTATTATAGATGGGGAGAGATTGGACTAGGGGAGAAAAGATAGAGTCAAAAAAAGATGAAACCAGTTTGGTGAGACAAGAGCCACCAGAAACATGGGTCTACCTGGACGATTGGGTTTGTGCATTTTGGGTAAAATGTGGAAATGAGCAGTGCACGGATGGGTGACCAGAGTTTAGAGATGGTGTTGAAGACAGTGGCAGTAAGATCTGACCAGATTTCAAAATTACCCCAACATTTCAAAAACTTCACAGGAAGACCAAACAAAAGTACCTTTTATATAAAAGATCATATAAAATGACAGATATCCTGCTCTCAAATCTCATCTTGTGGATGAAGGGAACACCTCAAGCCCAATGTTTCTGAGGAGCATTTCAACATTTCGCAGGAAGTGGAGACAATCATCTTTGATTACATTTGAAGTTCAATTCCATTTATTTCAGTAGAATTATATTTTACAAGCATGATACAACATCCAGCTGCTATTATATGGGTACAAACAAGAAAATCTGATGATGCTGGGGTCTAGTGCAGTACACAAAAATGCTGGGAAAACTCTGGTCTTACAGAATTCACAAGTCAAAGGCAGTCAATGCTTTGCTTTGGGCCTAATCCCTTCTTCAGGAGTACTGAAAATCAGACAGATGTCTGAAGTGATTGGGGTGGGGGGGGGGGGGGGTGGGAAGGAAGGTTAGTGGGAGAGAAAGAGAATAGGGGAAGCACAGGCCAACAGGTAAGAGGCAATAGGTGGATACAGGTTCCAGATAAGAGAAGGAAATGGGAGGTCAATATTGATGCCATCTAGTTGGAGTCTAGTCGAACTGAATACAAAGTGTTGTTTCTACAAGTTGAGGGTGGGCTCTACTTAGCAGGCAAGACATTTGGGTGTGAAATTGAAGTGGTTGGCCACTGGGAGGTCCTTCCTTTTACAGTGGACAGCGTGAAGGTGCTTAATGAAGCCATCTGCCAGACTGCCCGATATAGAGAAGGCCACAGCGGGAGCGCAAGATGTA
Organism: Narcine bancroftii; assembly: GCF_036971445.1. NCBI lineage: Eukaryota > Metazoa > Chordata > Chondrichthyes > Torpediniformes > Narcinidae > Narcine > Narcine bancroftii. Next base: position 287,599,978 of record NC_091472.1, read on the forward strand.
GTAAATTACCCCTGCAGATGAACTATTGTTTTACTTGGAAGGACTGTTTAGAGCCCTGAATGGTGGCAAGAGAGGAAGTGTGGGCACAAGTGTAGTGGTCACCGGGGGTAGGGGGGGGGGTGGTGGTGGGGAGTACCGAGGGAACAATTAATGGGAAGAGTTGAGTGAACAAGGAAGTTACAGAGGGAGAAATCCCTGGGGAAAGCGGAGAGGGAAGGAGTAGAGAAGGTATGTCTGGTGGTCAAAATCACATTGTAGGTGGTAGTAATTCCAGAGAATGATACGTTGGATGTGGAGGTTGATGGGGTGGTAGGTAATGGCAAGGGGAATCCTGTTCTTGTTGCATCCATGTTGCTTTCTATGGATGCTGCATGATCTGCCAAGTTTCTCCAGCAGTTTTGTGTTGCTGCTTTTATGTCATATATTTACACAATGAACTCATGCAGCACTTAATTAAGACTTGATTCAGTCAACACTTCAGCATATACTAGATTGACATTGAGCACAAGCACATGCCTTCATGAACAGTGTTCTCCACCCCATCATAAAACTCAGTTGGCAAATCTTCAATCTTGACTGTAACCCACAAGGAGAAGCCATACTGAACAGGGAAAAAACAACTATAGGAAATGGAATAAGAACTTTGCGTCTGCTCCAGTAAATATTTCAATAATCTCAGAGATTTAAGTTACAATCTACTCCAGTGTAGAATTTAACAGGTGAGGTTAATTCCAAGAATTGAACTATTATGGACACCACTAACAACAGATTTTAATATTCTACATAATTTCCATCAAAATATCTTTGATGTAAGTTATATTAAAACCAATGAGAAGTTCTATTTTGCTGGAAATCTGATCTAAAAACAGAAAATTGTTGCAATAATCAAGAGGTTAGGTAGCATTTCTGAAGAGATAAAGTCAATGAGCTTTCATCAGAGCTGGAGGAAAGAAGATGAATGAAGCAGACCAGGGCATGTCCTGTAGACTTCCCCCACCACCCACCGCCCCCCCCCCCCCCCACAAATCACGAAAGAGCAGCTTTAAACTCACGTGTGTAAATCTGCAGTAAATGTCATTTCTTGAGAAATGCAATTCCACCCTTCAAAAATGGAGCTGAAAAGGAAAGTTAAAAATCAGGAACACAGGGAACATAATAATGATAACTGACAGAACAAACCTTTTGAATGATCTACAAATATTCCAGTAAAATATTAAGTTATGGGTTGAATATTTTTCAAACTTCAGATTTTTCACTGAAATGCTGGCAAAATATAGTTTCTATAGAAGTTTAAGAACTGTAAATTACCTTCCAGTCAAAATAATCTGGTATTATTTTCCATGGAGAAAACTAAAACTGGCAGTCAATACTGCCAATTTTTCTCTGCAATGTTCATCTCTTCTAATTTCATTAATTCCCGTCTGAGATCTAATTTCTTGAATGCCAGTTGTCATCTGGCCATTATTTGAGTACAAAGTCTGAGAGTGAGCACTGATTGACTATTTAACTGCACAATGCAACACTGCCAACTCCAATCCAGGCATCTCTTGTTTAGCATCTCCCTATTTTCAAGAACCTTGGATATTTATCCCCATATTCCAGTTCACTGCCAGTGGCTATCGAGAAATGGTAAACATTTCAACAAACCAGTCTATGGAGAAACTCGGCAGGTCAAAGAGTGGACTTTATATAGCAAAGATAAAGATGCATAACCAACATTTCGATTTGAGCCCCTTATCAAGGCATGAACAAAATGTAGGCAGGCACATGAGCAAAATTTTAATTATTTAATGACTTCATAAACCTGAAAAGATTATGGAGCTTATTAATGGAACTGGCAAATAAATGATCTACCATACAAATAGAATAGATATTCAGAACACATTCATTAAAAACAAAAATCATTACAAACAATGAAGCGCGATGTAGATCGAAAGGTAGGAAACAAATGGTTGAAATATCTGGGGATTGCTCGGATGAGGAAGGTTAACAGTGGAACATCTTGGGGAGCCATGAACATAATCACCAACTATGATTTTGGGGGAGAAAGGAAAGCAGCAGAATTAAAATGGAGTTTGAAATTATATCAACAAACACCTAAACAGTGCAATTCAGTGCTGCACTGAATAATTCCTTTGAATTATAACGTTTGATGGACAGGGCGATGTGTTTATTTACTGAAAGTGGTTTTAAATTTTAAAGATTATTTTGCAATTTCTGCCAACTTCGACAAATTTCAACAACCAGACACATTTTCCCTCACTTGATCTCCCTAAACTCATCTCCTTACCATTCCCCTTCAGAAGGAACTTTCCCATGCGAATGCTGGAAGTACAACACTTGTCCTTTCACTTCTTTCTTTCCCATCATCCAGGGACTCAAAAAAGTCCTTCCACGTTAACTTGCTCTTCTTCCGATCTAGTGTACTACATTCAGTGTTGATAATGTGGTCTCCTCTACATTGGAGAAATCAAATACAGAAGAAGTATTTTTTTAAAACTTGCAGAAGATAACTAAGAAAAAAAACTCATGAGGATGGAAAAGAAGTATGAAAGTAGGCTCGCAAATAAAATCAAAGTGGATACAAAGTGAATAAGTAAATAAAGTGTAAAAGAAGTGAAAGTAGGTATAGGCCCATTACAAAATGATGCTGGAGAAATAATAATGGGAGATAAGGAAATGCATCAATCTTCACTGTGGAACACAGTTGCAATATGCCAGATGTCAAAGGCCATCAGGGAAGGGAGGTGAGTGCAGTTACTATTTCAATGGAGGTGTTCAGAAAGCTGAATGGTTTAAGGGTGGATAAGCCTCCTAGACCTGATGGATTACACCCTCAGGTTCTGAAAGAAGTAACAATAGTGATTGAGGAGGCATTGATAATGATCTTTTAGGAATCAATAGATTCTGGCATCGTCCCAGAGGACTGGAACCTCACAAGAAGAGAGGAAAGCAGCAGAAAGGAAATTATAGACTGTTTAGCCTGACATCAGTAGTTAAGAAGATGCTGGAGTCGATTGCCAAGGATGAGGTTATGGAGCACTTGGAAGCACGTGACAAGATAGGCCAAAGCCAACAAGGTTTCCTTCAGGGAAAATCTTGCTTGACAAACTGGTTGGATAAGGGAAATGCAGTACATTTGATTTTTCAGAAGGCCTTTGACAAGACGCCACACACGAGGCTATTTAACAAGTTAAGACCCCATAGTATAACTAGTGTGGGTAGAGCACTGAATGATTGGGAGAAAGCAGGGCGTCAGAATACAGGGGTCATACTCTGGTTAACTGTCAATGACTAGTAGTGTTCCTCAGGGATCAGTGTTGGACCTCTTCGTTTTATACTGTTCATTAATGATTTGGATTCTGGGATGAATGGCTTTATGACCAAGTTTGCTGAAGGTAGGTGGAGGAGCAGGTAGTGCTGAGGTAACAGGCAGGCCGCAGAAGGACTTGGACAGGTGAGGAGAATGGGCAGAGAAATGCTAATGAAGTACAGTGTCAGAAAGATGCAGTTTTGAACTTTGGTCGAAAAAGATAGAACGGGCAGACTTCCTTTTTTTTTGAATGGGGAGAAATTTGAAAATAACCAGATCCAAAGGGATCTGGGAGTCCTTGTGCAGGATAGCCTGAAGGTAAACTTGCACGGTGCTGAAGAAGGCAACTGCAATGCTGGTATTCATTTCAAAAGGAAGTGCAGGGATTGGGATATTGAGACTTTATAAGGCATCACTTGGAGTAATGGGAGCAGTTTTGGGCTCATCATTTAAGAATGTGCTGACATTGGAGAGGGTTCACAAGGACAATTCCGGGAATGAAAGGGTTATCTGTATTTGTTGGAATTTAAGAGAAAGGATGGGGGGGGGGGGGGGGTGGGAAGGGAAGAACTCATTAAAGCATTTAAAATTTTGCATGACAGGGTAGCTGTAGAAAGGACAAGAGGGCACAACTTCAGAGTTGATGGGGATCTGCTGAGAACAGATGCAGAGGAATTTCTTCAGTCAGATGGTGGTCATTGTGGAGGCAAGTCATTGGGTCTATTTAAGGCAGATTGATAGGTTCCAAATTAGTCAGGGTATCAAGGTTTTGGGGAGAAGGCCAGGCAGTAGGGTGAGTGGGAAAATGGATCAGCAGATGATTAAATGGGGAAGACTCAAAGGGCTGAATAGCCTATTTCTTCTTCTATGTCTTATGGTCTTGAGTGACTCTTTTGCAGAATATCAGCATTCAGTTCACAGGGGTGATCTCTGATACTTCAAATCTCTATCCCACTCCTATTCTGCCCAGTTTTTGGCCTCCTGGACTGTTACAATGATGTCCAATGCAAACATAATGAACAACACCCCACTTTCCATCCAAGCAGGTTGCAGACTTCTAGCTCAAGTATTGAACATTACAGCTTCAGCTTTACTCACTTTCCCAAAAATCAGAACTTGTAATTTTATGGTTTGTCACCCACTTATATTGACTCAGCTTTTCCTTCTTCATTAGTACAGTCATGTCCAGTGATCCTGCATTTCACAATGTTTCACTTCAGGGTAATTACACCATCAAACATTCTAATACTGGCCTCATTTTACCATCGATATTTTCTTTGTCCTGTCCAACCTTCACAACAACTCCAGCTTCTCTACAATGTAAAACAAACCACATTTCCCTTTTGACACACAGGATACTGCAGATCCTGGAATGTAGAGCAGAAAATAATCTGCTGGAAGAACTCAGCAGGTTGAGCAGAATCAGTGGGAGAAAAAGAACTGTTGGCATTTTGGGCTGGAACCCTTCAAGTCTTGAAGACTCTTTCTCCCTCTGATGCAGGTCACCTCCTGAGCTCCACCATCAGATTGGAACTTGGAAAGAGAAAAGCATAAAATCAATGAAGGATCTTAGACTAAAAACAGTTGCTCTTTGTTCCTATGTTTCCAATTGACTAATCAGAATTAACAACAATTATCAGATTCACATCAGCTGTTATTTTTAAAGATTATACACACGGAAATAATTTTGACTCTGGTGAAAGCAATTTCTTCAAGCAGCAAGTTCCGAATCCTTGGAATTCTCCATCCAGGAGCACTGTGGAGACTTGATCACAAAGCTTGAGATTTTTTTTCGATGCAGGTCCTCTCTGGGTTATGAACCTGCAGCTTGTACATATATATACACGAACATGTGAGGGATGGGCTTGCCAGCTGCTGTGGAGCTGCAAGCATCTTCTGCTGAGTGGGAATGGGACACATCTGCATATATTCCCCACCCTTCCCCAACCTGCAATAATCCCGATTTAGTTGAGCAGAGCAAAGTAGGAGCACTAAAGCACACTTGCTTACTAAGGGGAGACCGGTTCGTTGGTGGCCACTCTTCCCACACCTGCTCACTCTCCCCTCACAGCCCTGGATTCACCACCCCCCCCTCCCCCCACAATCTGCTTACTCTCTCATCACAGCTCCTTCCTTTTCGCAGAGTTTCTATTATTTTTGGATTTGCAAACAGTTTGGGTTATGACACATTAACAGGAATAGAACCCTGTCGTAAGCTGGGAACTTCCTATCTTAAGGATATTAAGGTACAGGCATTAGAAACTGGAAGAGGCACTGAACTAAAAGGTCAATCACCATTTCACTGAAGGGGAGGGGGGGGGAAAGAGGGACAGACCAGTGCTAGTGACCAAACTGCAGTGTCTTGATTCGGTTTCATATTTTTGTACAATTTACAGCATAACATTTATTTCAAATATTATTGCTTACTTTTTTATAATGTCTTTGGATGCTTTGGTATATTTGTTAGCCAGCCTGAGGAGCCCTTTGGCATATGTCTTTTCTAGGTCAGCCCTAAAACAAACATAATACACCATCATGCATTTAGAGCAGGTCAAAATGATTAATATAATGCCAGTCACCTTTCTTTCTCTCAAGAGAAACACATTTGTTGATGCACATTCTTCCATTTTAAAATGTTACAAATCGTCTATTTTATATTTTGAAGCAACAACCCACATGATGAAAAGTCTTGTGAATGCAGTTACTTGTTGAGTCTATTACAACTGTTACATTTACCAAGATTATGAACCCACTACTTCTGTATGCATTGAGACACCATCATTAATTTCACCCTGCCTAATTATACACTGCAGACAGCCCAGCTCAGGAAGTGGAAGAATTATCTTGGGAGAGGGAAGAGAATCTGGAAATAATGCTCCAACAAAAGAACAAAAACATCCCAGAAAAATAATCTTGTCACTGATCCAAGTAATAGTGCCACATTCCAAAAAGGGAACGAATTCTAAATAAACTTATACATCCACACATTTACATTCTTTTTGCCATTTCTTCTTGAATTAATCTTTTCTTTTTGTAATTGCAAAGAATACCAGAGTTCACATGTAGTTCAAAATCTCTATGTTGCACTTCACTGAGTAACAAGGATAGAGTTGCAGATAAAACTTTATTGAAGGATAGTCAACTCCCGATTAACAGCAGCACCTTGTACAACAGTTCAGAAAAAAGCCATTATACATTGTTTTAAAAAATATATACTCACGTCATATATACAATACTTCATATTTCAATCCTTAGTCCTCACAGGAGAAGACCAAAAGTTGAAAAGTTACAAAATTGAAATGAGCTGGTGGTGATTCCCAAACAATACACGCTTTAGTTTTAAACTCTTATCCAAAAATGTCTTAATGTAACTGCATCATCCAAGAGGATGGTTTGCTCAACTGTTGGCAAACAGAGGGGTTTCGTCCTGTTGCGTATTCAGGAATCTGGCAAAGGGACTCAAGCTCATAGGGCCCTATAATCCTGAGGAGATGCTAAACTATAGCATAGTAATACCTGGCACATTCTCCAAGAAGCCACAGACCACTACACAATATCAATTGGGTGTCCCTCCTTTCAATAAACACTGTGACAAATGGATATGGCACTCCTTCCAACGCTTTGCTCCGGAAATTAATTGCGACAGCTTTCATGAACTGTTACCCTCTCAGAGAGGAGCCCTTCTTGTTGGTGCCAAACCTGCTAGCAACTGCTGGGACAGCTGTGGGGTATGCTAGTAGATAAGCCCTCATTTACCTGTTTGAGTGCATCCATTTTGTGAAAGTTGGACCGGGAACTTTGCATTCCCAATAAGTTTCATCATCAATCACCCTCAGTTCAGAGAAAGCCTCATCCTTTCATCCAGCCTCTCTTAATTGGACCTCATGCCCATCATGTCCCATCCTGACATCCAGCTCTTTACCTTGAGCTGTCACTTCTAGGATGCTAGAAGGAGTGTCTCCTGGGAGATGGGGATGGTAGCTATATAGAAATCTAATGAATGCAGATGACTTTCAGCTGGTCTCTTTTTGCTCATGGGAACCTGGCAGGAAACTGAATAACTGGAACACTTGCAACTGAGGGATGACTCACAAAACAGATCAGAGTTGACATTCAAAAAGTTTCAGGAGTGCCGATTGGAAGGAGGAGTTGGTGATTACACAATTACTACAGGCTATTGATCATCTATGCGAGAAGAATCTTCTTGCAAGTTCTTACAAGAAAAGCAAGCAATTCCAAGCCACGCTTGTTTTAGCCTGTTATAGAATATGTAAAATTACATACAAGTTTGTGTCTCAATCGTGATAAAGGATTCAGACTCAAAAGATTGATTGACCATTTCTATTCCTGAATACTGTCTGATCTGCTGAGTTCCTCCACCAATTCAGTGGCATAGTTGCAGAATGACCAATTCTGGTTACATGATGACAGTCATTGTAATTGCTGATATGTGGGGCTAACATTCAACTTCTGAAAAGCTGGAGGTCTCATTCTCCTTGCGTTGCTTTCACTAGTCTGTGGAAGTTTGTGTAAATATTACAACCCTGTGAATGAACGGATATTTGCAGTATGGACCTGGGCATCCTGTGCATTCACCCTGATGCAGTGGAACAGAACGTCTGGTTCTATGTCCCCAATCTAAGTTGCAATGCCAGAAAGAAAGCATTCCTGATCAATCCTCTTAAGAGTCTTCTGATTTTTTAAATACTTCAGTCATCTGTCAAACTATTCTCTTCCAACCTCAACACCAAGCTTCTAAAACTGAATACAAATCAGAACCATCAGTGCTCCAGGAAAATAGCAGCTATTGGTTCCCTATTTTCATATTCCAAATATTGTGATGAGTCTACCTTCCCACTTGATTACTCTTCGCTCTTTCAAATCTCTGACACTAATCCATCTAGCAGAGAGCTCTTAAATTTTAAGCATATACCTTATGTATCTGAACTGAACAGAGTCTCTCACTTCTTTGCACAAAAGAATGATCAGTTTTTTGTCCTGGTATTGCATGATCTCTTATTCTGCTCCATGGATTGTCACCTTGAAATAGTGTAAAAGCTTGCATGATCTTGAGATCCCGAGAGCAATGCCATCTGGAACTATGGTCCTGGTAGGGCCACCCATGGTGGTAAAGTTGAAGGTGAGGTTCCTGACAAAGAACAATCTAACCAAGCCCTCAATGGTGGAACAGGTGGACGAAGTTACTTCGAATTCAATGGCCATGAAGGCAGACGAAGGCTGCAACAAATCCATTGGTTGTGGTTTCCATGCCATTAGAATTAGATGGTTGATTTGTGCTTCTTGGAGTGTAACATCAAGTACACATTAAAGAAATACACACATAGTCTTTGTTATGGAAAATGGAACAGTCCATCATCTTCGACTTCGAGGGATAGCACGACGACATTGACAATCTCTTAAATGGGCTCCCCCATTCAAGGTTATTTTCATTTCCCCCCCCCCCAATTATCATCTGCTCTCTGGATAGTGCAAAATAATAACATCCACGTAGGTTTCTTCTGGAACCTTTGGTTTCATCCCAGATGCAAAAGATTACCACTATTGAATATTAGGATTTGGTGGAGTTGATGGGAATGTTAGAAGAATGAAATAGAATTAGTGTGAAAGGGTGCCTGATAGTTGGCGCAGACTCCATGGGCCATAGGGTCATCCAGCATGGGAACAAGTCCTATTGAAAACAAAAGCACATCACCACTTTCATAGGGTCAAGGCAGCTTCCTTAGGGTTAACTGGAGATTGCTTTTATTACTCATATCAGCCAGCATACATTACACCAGGGTTGTTATTGAGCTGTGAAAGCATGCTCAGCTCTTTACCATTGAAAGTGAAAGAGACCAGGCTTAACTTGGTGGCTTCAATGCAGGTTGTCACATTGTTTAGCTTAATTCAGGGTGAAATTTTAGTGTAAATTTAGAACAGGTCTTCACAGTGAAAATTTAACAGTAGGCCAAGTAAGAAGGATGGCATCTGCCCATATCCTGGCCTCCTGTTGCTCCCATGGAAAAGGGTGAGCCATGCCTTGATTTGGCTAAGGTATTTGGGAAGATCTCAAACCTGTTAACAATAGTGCAAATGCTCTCTGCCCAGTATTGGAATGGGAATATTGATTTAATATCTGGTGTTAATAATTTTTAAAAAGAGAGTTTGTAGTGATTTTGCATGGACAAATAAAATGAAACGCTGGACCACATTGGGGTCACATTGAATCATTTTACATATTACAGTCAATCATATTACAGTAGGTCACTCAGCAGTCTCATTCATTGACATCATTAGATGTCCTTAGAATGAGTTAATGTTGACTGGGAACCTCTAGCCAAGATAGAATACAGCTTGCCTCTGTCGGAGTTGTTTAAGGGAATCCATCCATGTGTTTCAGTTTTAGTTAACAATGATATGTAATGGGCTTCAAAAATCTCTGAATATTCACACCCAAATCATCCAATAATCATCCTCTGAGTCATTAATGAGTCCATTAAAGAACTGGCTAAACATTCATTGCGCGTAATCTAACTTTCATAATATAATGGTATCGTCTTTTTGAGGCTTAAAAAGTAACCAGACAAATCTAATTTCTGATCATTTGTGGTGCCTCAACTCACTACTATAAAACCCCAAAGATGCAAACTATACATCATGGCATTCAGTGAGTTAATCAAATGCATAATCCCCAGTAGTAGTAGCCCCAGTCTTTGAAACTGCGGAAGTTTATAATTTCCCTGGGTAGATCCAAGGTCTCTGGGACCCATAGGCAGGTTTCCTATCCCAATTCATCACAAGTGCATCGACGAACGTCAGTTATGGCATTTAAAAAAGAAGTCCACAGCACAAAATCATCTCTGATGCCAGTGCTCAGCAAAACAAACAATAATACTGCAGAAAATAAGCAACTGACGATCCTTTCGCCCACATTAAACTTCAAAAATAATAGTTTTTTGGACATTATTATTCTTGCAGCAATGGAAGAGATTTAATGTCGACAGCAAAATAGTTTTAAAACAAATAGCGGCCAAGCTAAATTTAACCAAAAAAAAAAATTCGGATGCAGGAAAACATTTCAGAGGAAGGACTCTTCATGTCAGAGAAGCACGTCTCCCAGCCTACTGCAGCAGCTTCACTTTGAGAGTACTTACAGACATCCTGACTTGTGAAAGATGCCATAGAAATGCATTCTTCCTATCAGTGATGCAGGAATTTTCTAATAATAGGCCAAGCCTAACAGCCACACAAGAACATTCTATTAACACGCACTGACTGAAAAGTTACTTCAATTATAGGACAAAACAAACCGCAGTTGGAACAATAACCAGATGGATCTTCATTACTTGATACCTTTCTATGACTTAACCAGGTCATAAAAATCTTGCTATTCAAAATTTAAACCAATTTCCTACATTATTTTTCATTTTGGAATTAAAATTTTTAATTATTTGCAAATATTTGATATTGCACATAATGTATTATAGTATTAAATAATTCTGAAAGCAAGAACAAACACCTGCTTAACTATAGGAAATACATAGAAGTCTACTATATGGTAAATTGCCATTTGTTTTGCAACAATGTCGTTATAATAAACCATTACTAATTATGACCATATACACTGAGAAATTCAACTGGATCTTCTCGACAAACCATTGAATGTACATTTTCTTATCCACTCAAATATACGAAAAGTCCCAGTGGTCCTTCAAGATGACCATAGTCTTTTCTTTGATTACCTTGCCCAACTAAAGGGAAATTGAATCAACATTACTAGAGTACATGTCTTTCTGTAATATAGATCAGTTTCATCTGGCATAAAGCTTCCTCTCAATAATCAAATTGTCCTTCACTAATAAGATGACTTTTTATGCAGTTACAAACATCAAGACTGTAGATACTCTTACCTCTGCTGAAGGACACACACGAGTTCTTTGCAGTAATTGTCACCACTTTTGGCAAACTTCTTGATATGCTGATATACTTTGTGGTACTGAAAATAACCAGTGTCAAGTTATGACCACACATTTTCTTTCCAAGTAAAAATGATTGGTACATACGTCATTTTATAAGCAAGTTTTCAAAAACAGCAATAAAGAAGCACACAAAGCAGCACAGGCCCACCACGAATATGCCAAATTTACATCATTTCTTTATGCCCCACTGTAATGCTTTACATTGGAATATAGGAACAGGAGGTTTAATTTCTCAACTCACACCTGAATTTCAAATAAGTGATCGGTCCTTCAACTCCATTCAACCTTCCTCTGATGCACATTTCTTGGTACCAATTTCCAATGCAAAATCTATTGCCAAGATTTTTGACATCACTCAGCAGTTTTTGTGGGAGGAAATTTATCTTTTTTTTGTTGTTGTTGCGTGAAGTAGTTCATTCCGGAATGTCCCAGGCCTCATTTTAAATTGTTACCATGTTCTATAATTTTTGGGATGGCTCAATTCAAAACATTTTGCTTTCTTGAAAAACTCTCCTCGCTAAAGCTAATAGATATCCTGATCAATCATTTTATCCTCAATTACAAATAAATATAAAATTGACTTCAAATATGCACATCTTTCATAATTTAATACTTTATGCTAAATGCCATCCCAGCCAAATCTGCAGAGTACCCACTTTTAGAATAAAACAGCGCAGGAACACGCATTTAGGCCCATGAGTCTACATCGAACATGATCCCCCCTGTCACATTTGTGGCCCGAAATGTGAAGTTAATAAAACATCAAACACAAGTTTTATCAGGTAAACTTCTCAGTGTCTTTATTTTCCAGTTTCCTTTGTTCTTCTGCTTGTGCTCTTATCTCCCTTTCATACCACGTGACTTCCGGTAGATCTCATACATATTCATTATCATGACATCCCTCCTTTAATCAGAAATAAACTTTACCTTCACTTACTAATATCCCTCGGAAACCTACAAACATCGTAACTAATGGTAATACTATAACTCAACTACATAAAATTTACTTCCTACAGCACTCATACATGTACTTTATGATATAAGATTAAATACTGTCCCAAAGTTCTTATTAAAACTATTGGAACAAAGTCTTCGTATCGTTTGGGCGCTTTCCGGTTTCGTTTCGGCCTGCCTGCGATATTGTCGTCGCTTCTCGGTTGTTCACTCTCAGCGTCGGAAATACTACTCGCCACGGCTTCGGGTGTTTCTGGCGCTCTAGTCACTTCATCAGGAGTGCTGGTAACTGCCTCTGGTACATCATCAGGTCTCTCAGTTTCAGCATCTCGTATTGGCCTTTCAAGCTCTTCGCTCGATGTATCTCTGGACTGGTACCTTTTTACACCTGATACATTTCTCTTATACAGGACTCCAGTCGGAGACTTGACTGTCACCATACTGCCACTTCTGGATACGACAGTATAGGGTTGATGGTAATAAGGTGTGTCTAGCTTACCACCAGTTTCATGCCTCACTAGAACATTATCTCCTGGCATGATGTCTGAGTACTTGGCTCCACGTTTCGAATCTGTGTACAGCTTTGCTGCACCTTTCTTTTCAGCATCGTGGTCCCTTATTTCCTGGTCGTCTCGGATTTCCTTTATTTCTGGCATTTTTGTGCGGATTTTTCTCCCAAAAAATGCTTCTGCAGGACTTCTTCCAGTGGTTGCATGAGATGTTGCTCGATAGACAGCCACATAAGATAGCAATGCTTCTCGCCAATTTTGTCCTTCTGCGTGTGCAATCCTCAATCGTTTTTCAAAGGATTGATTTTGTCTCTCTACTTCTCCGTTGGCTTGCGGCCATTTCGGAGTTACTTTATGATGGTGGATACCTGTGGTCCTCATGTATTCCGCAAATGTCTCTGAAATGAATTGTCAGAGTATAATGTAACAGGTAATCCATATCTTGCGAATATCTCTGCTAACGCTTGTATTGTTTTTTCAGTGGTTATGGACTTCAACACCACATACTCATAGTATCTGCTGTAGTAATCTATCACTACCATAATTGATTCACCCGTCGGTAAAGGTCCAAGAAAATCAACAGCTACGTCGATCCATGGTCCTGTCGGGAGTTGCGTACTCCGGATCGGTTCTGGCGGATTACTCCTACTTGTGATTTGACATCCGTGACAAGTTTTAACAAATTTCTCTGCGTCTTTATCACAACCTGGCCACCATCCCTTGGTCCTGAGGTTTTGCTTGGTACCAACAATGCCTAGGTGTCCTTCATGCGCTAAGGATGCGATCTTCGGTCTCAATCTTTGTGGTATCACCAATCTGCAACCTCTTAATACGCACTGTCCGATGCAACAAAGTTCATCTCTAATGGGAATGTAAGCTTTGTGAGTACACTTGTTCCATTGTCCACTCTGTATGCATTCTCTTACTTCCCGGAGTTCTGGATCACGTTCGGATTCTCTCTCGACTTCCTTCGTAGTCACAGCTTTCGGTGTCGACTGAATAGCTACGAAGCGTACAAAGCTCTCTGTTTCTGTTCCCAATTCTGACTTGGATTGTGGACCACCATCCTTCACCAATCTGGACAGCGGATCTGCAATGTTTGTTTTCCCTGCAATGTGGATCACTTTATATTTGTAGGGTTGTAGTCTGAGTACCCATCTCTCTATTCTGGCACATGGTTTGGATCTAGGAGCATAGATCACCTCTAATGGCTTATGATCTGTGATGAGTTCAAATTCAATGCCGTATAAATATGCATGGAACCTCTCACAGGCCCATACAAGTCCGAGTGCTTCTTTCTCTGTCTGAGAGTATCTTCTTTCCACATCTGATAATGATCTGCTGGCATAGGCAATGATTCTTGGTCCTCCATCATGCATCTGGACCAACACAGCTCCTAAACCAACCGGGCTGGCATCTGCTATGACTTTGGTTGATGCCGCCGGATCGTAATATCCAAGAGTTTTTGCATCTGTCAGGCTTTGCTTCAGCGCTGTGAATGCTTTCTTCTGCTCAGATCCAAAATGAAATGGTACACCTTTCCTGGTTAGTTTCCTTAGTGGTTCTGCCACTGTAGCGAAATTAGGAATGAACTTTGCACAAAAATTGACCAATCCCAGGAAACTCCTCACCTCTGTTGTGTTCTGAGGTGCACGTGCCTCTGCAATAGCTTTCACCTTGGCCTCTGCAGGGTTTAGTCCTTCCCGTTTAAGTCTGTGTCCCATGAAGTCCATTTCTGACACACCGAACTGGCACTTGTTTCCATTCATGGTAAGGCCTGCCTCCTGTAGTCTAGATAGTACACGCCTCAACCGTTTGTCATGCTCTTCCTTCGATGGTGCATGGACTATGATGTTGTCAGAAATGTTGGCAACTCCAGGAATGCCTTGAATCACTCGATGGATTTCATACTGGTAGATCTCCGAAGCTGGATTAATTCCAAATGATAGTCTCTTGTAACGATACAATCCACAGTGAGTCACAAATGTTGTTACATCTCGGGAACCTGGATCCAGTTCTAATTGATGATAGCCCCATTTCAGATCAATTTTTGAGAATACCTTGCTGGTAGTTAGTTCTTGAAGTATTTCCTCCACTGTTGGTATAGGGTGTCGTTCTCTAATTATAGCTTCATTGGCCATTCTCATGTCAACACATAGTCTTATGTCACCCTTTGGTTTGGGTACAATCACTACGGGACTGACCCATTGTGTCGAATGTTCCACCGGTTCAATAATGTCTTGTTCAATCAATTCTTTAATTTTGGCTTCGACTTTCCCACGAAGTCCAAACGGAGTTCAGCGCATTGGTTGTGCCTTGGGTTTGACCGTTTCATCTACCGCTAGTTTAAATTGTCGACCTTTCAGCTTTCCTACTCCTTGGAAGACTGCGGGGAATTCTTGCTTCATATCCTCGTATGACTGAATTGAATTGACACAAGCTCCAATATGAAGTATTGCCAGGTCTTGCGCTGTGCTTCTACTCAGCAATGGTTCTCCCCTCTCTTCTATGACCATAAACTCTGCTTCGGTGTACTTATCTCCAGCTTCAACAGTTGCAGTAAAACATCTAATGGTCTGCAATGGCTTGGTTGCTGTGTATGGATACAGTTTCTTGGAACACTTCTTTGAGGTACAGATGATCTTTTTCCTTTTCAACTTCTCCATAAATGTCGATCAATCACATTACTATCACTGCCTGAGTCTACAATGACCTGCACTGTCACTCCACCAATGATCACTGGGACCTTCTCATGATGTACTTCATTCAACGTAAATTGGTAACAACTCTGTTCCTCCTGGGTATCATCATCGTCACCGTCTATCTGGCGAATGGTGTCTTTCTTTCCAGGATACTTTCCTTTCCCCCAGGCTTTGCCTTTGGAAGTTGTACTCTTCCTCTTCTGGTCTGCATTGGACTTGCTTTTGCACTTCTTTGCAAAGTGGTCCTTACCTCCACCCTTTCTGCAAACTTTGCCTTTGGCCGGGCAATATGGGTCTTTTCCAAAGTGACCTCGGTTTCCACATCTATAACACTCCACGTCCTGTGTCGACATATATCTTGGCTGGTTATGGCGATGTGAGAGCCTCTTAATTTGCTGGCTTGAGTTGTCTTTCAGGGTCATGGTATGAAATTGCCCTTCAACAGCCTCTAATGCAGCAGCAATGGTTAAAGCATCGGTGAGTTCCAACTCACTCCCTCTTTCCAGTAGACGTCTTCTGAGTTTATCTGATCTGCAGTGCTGTATGACTTGATCCAATAATTGGTTGTCCAAATCACCTGGCATGTAAGTGCATCCAACAGCTAGCTGGCGTAGTCTCGTCACGTACAGAGCAATTGTCTGGCCATCTTCTTGTCTCGTTCTCCGAAACAAATGGCGATGAAATGTAGCATTCGGTGTCACTACATAGTGTGCATTTAATGCATCTACCGCTTTTCGGTACTCATCCTTTCTTCCAGTATTTAAAAGTGTCTTAAACGTTTCCCGAACTGCGGGTCCAGCAGTGAAAAAAAGTAACGCCCTTCTCTGCGCTTTTTGTTCAACTGTACCGGTATCTAGAAATAGGCCACGACTGTCGGCGTAGGATTCAAATTCTTCTAGCCATGCCTTCCACTTCACACTTACAGTGCTTGCATCACCCGTTGGGTCAAAATGAGCAATTCCACTATGCGTTAGAAATTCATTGTCTGCCCCAGCCATGAGGAAATATTCCAGCCCCAAAAGTACTGAGTGAAAGATAAAATTCTTATCATCTTGAAGTTCTCTGTAATCCTCTGTAATCTTGTTTAGTCTTTAATTTTCTTCAAGCTTCTTTCATCCTCGTCGCCAATGTCACATTTGTGGCCCAAAATGTGAAGTTAATAAAACATCAAACACAAGTTTTATCAGGTAAACTTCTCAGTGTCTTTATTTTCCAGTTTCCTTTGTTCTCCTGCTTGTGCTCTTATCTCCCTCTCATACCACGTGACTTCCGGTACATCTCATACATATTCATTATCATGACACCCCCCCCACCCCCCCCCCAAATCTGGTGCTTGCATTTGTTACATACAATACTTGCAATATTTAGGTTTCTATCTAGATCTAGACACCTCCTACTCTTGCATCTGCTTCCTTCCACCACTACCCCAGCAGGCTGTTCCAGCGACCTAACACTATCCCTGCAAAATATATGCCCCACACATCTGCCTTAAACTTCCTCGCTCTGGAATGTGGCATTTTTACCCTGGGGGCAAAAAAAAATTCTGATGGTCTTGTCCTGTCGTTGCCTCTCATTAATTTCAGCCCTTCGATCGGATCTCCCCTCAGTCCCTGATGCACCAATTATAGAAAAGCAATTTATCTCACTCCTGCCCTCTGATTCAGGCAACATCCTGGTAAATCTCTTCTGCACCCACACTCCCCGCGCTGCGATTCATTTGCCACGAACTCATCCCCTTGCGCGAACGCCTCTATTTTTGCTCCTATCCAAATCTAATCTGCCACCTTTCTTCTCCATCTCTTTGCAGAGTGACACACGATTTGTTGGCGAGGCTACCAATACTTCAAACACAATAACCTTAAAGACATGCCTTCTGGAATTGCCTGGAGTCAGCATTGAAGGGCACGCCTTCAGCACATTGTCCACCTTAATCACCCTCCCTTTGTAAATCCGTACAGTTTCTTTGCTCGGTTTCTTCACCGGAGATCAATTCCCAGACATTAAACTGTACACGATCCTGCAATACCAATTTATTAATTCAGCCTCAAGTCCCTCTTACACAGGGCAACGATAAGGAAAAAGAAAGGGCTGGACCAACTCCACGTTTACATTTGCCCACAAAGTTAAACTGCACACAAAAGTTCAACTGCACTCAACGTAACAAATCGGACCACCTGAGATTCTGCCAGTAAACCCCCCTGAAATGCTTTGATATTGGCAAGGCAAAAGTGAAAGTATACTTTCTCCCATCTTTTTCCACGGGTTTTCTTTCCCCTTCCCTTGCCTTTAAAGGTCTCCACTTTCCACTGTCTTAGCAACAAACCCCAGCCCTTAAATAAAACTGAAAAGTTTCTTGTTCTTACTGTGCATCCGCTCACTGGATCTTTCATCTTTGGGGTGTTTTCTTTAAATTTTACCCGAGGATTCACACCTATCCCGACGAAGTGGTGCTAGCGAGTTTGCACTTGCCCTTTGAGCGGTCATCTGATAAAGGAACCGCAAGCAAACGCGTGGCCCTCGGGTCCTAATGCCCAAGCCAACATTGAGAAGCGCCGCGGAGACCAATCACTCGTTCGAGTGGAATCAACCCCTCTTTTTTAGTTTGTCCTGGCTGCTGGAGTTTTGAAGAAACGTGGGTGCCTTTGAGAGGTGACTCCATCGAAATGAACTCACTCATTCCCCCGCCTTAACATTAAGTTCCGTGATTGAAAAGCTCGTGGGATTGCAACATTCTCATTGTTTTCTCCGCCCAGTGCTGGATCATTTATTATTTTATTTCCTCTCTGTAGGTTTAGGGATACAAACTAAAACCATTTGTGACGTGGATCTCGATTCAAGTTAACCATTTGAGATGTGAATGACCTTGGAGGATTCTAATGTCAAATAAGGTTTTGTTTTAACCTGGCATTGTGGTTTCGTGGTGGTACACCACCAGGCTACTGCAGGGGCAACACCTGTACCTGCAGGAGTCTAAAGGGGACAGGACAACACCTGGCCGGCTGCCAGGGATCAAGCCCCACCCGGTCGGGTGTCAATCACCCTCCAGGCCTCACTCAGAGTTGCTGCAGCTACAGCCAGCCTGGCTCTGTGGAAGTCTTTTGTGGATTAAAGCCTGTTTTACAGTCTTTATCTTTGAGTGTGTCTGATTCTGGCTAACGGTGCACCGCAGATTTTTACTGGCTTAAGTTACCCATCAGTTTTAGAGATGGATGTAACATGCTAATACAAGAAGTAATGAAGGTGGGTGTCTCTTTTCTCTTTTTCTTTCTCTTTTGGCTTGGCTTCGCGGACGAAGATTTATGGAGGGGGTAAAAAGTCCACGTCAGCTGCAGGCTCGTTTGTGGCTGACCAGTCCGATGCGGGACAGGCAGACACGATTGCAGCGGTTGCAAGGGAAAATTGGTTGGTTGGGGTTGGGTGTTGGGTTTTTCCTCCTTTGCCTTTTGTCAGTGAGGTGGGCTCTGCGGTCTTCTTCAAAGGAGGCTGCTGCCCGCCAAACTGTGAGGCGCCAAGATGCACGGTTTGAGGCGTTATCAGCCCACTGGCGGTGGTCAATGTGGCAGGCACCAAGAGATTTCTTTAGGCAGTCCTTGTACCTTTTCTTTGGTGCACCTCTGTCACGGTGGCCAGTGGAGAGCTCGCCATATAATACGATCTTGGGAAGGCGATGGTCCTCCATTCTGGAGACGTGACCCATCCAGCGCAGCTGGATCTTCAGCAGCGTGGACTCGATGCTGTCGACCTCTGCCATCTCGAGTACCTCGACATTAGGGGTGTGAGCGCTCCAATGGATGTTGAGGATGGAGCGGAGACAACGCTGGTGGAAGCGTTCTAGGAGCCGTAGGTGGTGCCGGTAGAGGACCCATGATTCGGAGCCGAACAGGAGTGTGGGTATGACAACGGCTCTGTATACGCTTATCTTTGTGAGGTTTTTCAGTTGGTTGTTTTTCCAGACTCTTTTGTGTAGTCTTCCAAAGGTGCTATTTGCCTTGGCGAGTCTGTTGTCTATCTCATTGTCGATCCTTGCATCTGATGAAATGGTGCAGCCGAGATAGGTAAACTGGTTGACCGTTTTGAGTTTTGTGTGCCCGATGGAGATGTGGGGGGGCTGGTAGTCATGGTGGGGAGCTGGCTGATGGAGGACCTCAGTTTTCTTCAGGCTGACTTCCAGGCCAAACATTTTGGCAGTTTCCGCAAAGCAGGACGTCAAGCGCTGAAGAGCTGGCTCTGAATGGGCAACTAAAGCGGCATCATCTGCAAAGAGTAGTTCACGGACAAGTTTCTCTTGTGTCTTGGTGTGAGCTTGCAGGCGCCTCAGATTGAAGAGACTGCCATCCGTGCGGTACCGGATGTAAACAGCGTCTTCATTGTTGGGGTCTTTCATGGCTTAGTTCAGCATCATGCTGCTCTCCATTGCAGGCAAAATCTTCGCTAGGATTCTACTAAATAGAATAATACCTAGTGTCGCTGAGAATATTCTCCCAGAATCACAGTGCGGCTTTCGCGCAAACAGAGGAACTACTGACATGGTCTTTGCCCTCAGACAGCTCCAAGAAAAGTGCAGAGAACAAAACAAAGGACTCTACATCACCTTTGTTGACCTCACCAAAGCCTTCGACACCGTGAGCAGGAAAGGGCTTTGGCAAATACTAGAGCGCATCGGATGTCCCCCAAAGTTCCTCAACATGATTATCCAACTGCACGAAAACCAACAAGGGCGGGTCAGATACAGCAATGAGCTCTCTGAACCCTTCTCCATTAACAATGGCGTGAAGCAAGGCTGTGTTCTCGCACCAACCCTCTTTTCAATCGAAGGTGGGTGTAAATTCACACAGATAGCCCCTTTCATGCTTGCGAGTGGTCCCGGGGAATTAACGGCCGATCAACATTTAAAGTGTCTAGTGTGAAAGCACAATCAGCTCAACGCCGTCATCTCACGCCGGGGATTGATGGCCTCGACCCCTAGTACAATCCCCGGCGTTGCAATCAGGGTCATTGCATTGTGGGATTGAAATGACCCCAAGTTTTTGCCTGAGTGCAGGAAAGTGAAGGAAGAAAAGATTAAAATGAGGATATAAACTTTGCCGTGGGAAAGTCACAACAAAAGAGAGAGAGGGGAAATATATAGCAATAGTGGACAATTTTTAAACAGCGTGGGAAAATTGGTAGCACTATAAGGCACAATTTATAAAGACCATGGGAAAAAACAATGGCAGACCTCACTTCCCAGAATGCCATGCAGCAGAGAAATCCCTCCATGACTGCTCCCCTCCTCTGCTGATACATTTCCACACGATATAAATTGTGTGCTATAGCGCTACAAACTTTCCATCACTACACAAATTGAACACTATAGTGCTACCAGCTATCCACCCTGTTTAAAAATTGTCTGCTATTGGTATTTATTGCTTGCACTTTTCCACAGTTCCTTATAAAGGTTTATATAGGTTGGCACAACAACAACAGGAGCTGATGGGCTCATACTGTGCTGTACATAAAGCTTAATTATGTTATAATTAGGCATGATTAATTTTACTCGAATGTAAGATCATAATACATGGATCAGGATTTAGGGCAGGTCCACCGTCGCTCGATGCGTCATGATGTCAATGGTAGAAGGTAGAACAGTCCTAAGCCTGGGGATGGCTCCTTGCAAGTGTGAAAGTGTTCAGTGTCCCAGTTAGGAGTGGTCAAGTGTGAATGGTCAAACCCCCATTCCTATCCCAGGACACAAGTGTGAAAGGGCTTTTGTTGCAGTGTACAGTAATGTCAAACTTTATCATTTTGTTCAGCAATCACACCAAATCTACAACTACCACTGATAAATGAAGTAATTTCTAAATCAATATATAGAGGTACCAAATTGAGATAGTGCAATACTGGATCCCCTTTTAGGGAATGAGACTGGACAGGTGACAGAAGGGGAACTTTTTGGGTCCAGTGATCATAATTCCATTAGTTTCAAGTTAATTATGGAGAGTATGGGTCTGGAACTTGGGTTGAGATTCAAAATTAGAGAAAAGCTAATTTTGAAGAAATGAGAAAGGTTCTCGAATGTGTGGATTAGGATAAGTTGTTTTCAGGCAAGGATGTGTGAGGTGAATGGAGGACTTTCAAAGGTGAAATTTTGAGAGCAGAGAGTTTACATGTTCCTGTCAGGATTAAAGGCAATGTTAGCAGGCATAGAGAACCTTGGTTTTCAAGGGATATTGGTGATCTGGCTTGGAAGAAGAGAGAGAGAGACATATAGCAAGTATAGGCAACATGGAGCAAATGAGGTACTTGAGGAGTATAAAACCTCAAGAAAGAAATAAGAAAGGCAAAACAAAAAGACATGAGTTTGCTTTGGCAGACAATTTAAAGGTAAATCCTAAGGGTTTCTACAGGTATATTAAAAGCCAAAGGATAGTAGGGGACAAAATTGGTTCCCTTGTAGGTCAGAGTGGTCAGTTTTGTATAGAGCCAAAATAGATGGGGGAGATCTTAATTTTTTTTTTCATCAGTATTCACTCAGGAAACAGGCACAAAGTTGTGGGAAGTAAAGAAAACAGGTAGTGAGGTCATAGAACCTATACAGATTAAATAGGAGGAAGTGCTTGCTGTCTTAACACAAATAAGGGTGGAAAAATCCCCAGGGCCTGACAAGATATTCCCTTGGACCTTGAGGGAGGCTACTGTAGAAATTACAGGGGCTCTGGCAGAAATATTTAAAATGTCCTTAGCCACAGGTGTGGTGCCGGAGGATTGGAGGGTACCTCACTTTGTTCCATTGTTTAAAAAGTAACCCTGGAAATTAGAGGCTGGTGAGCCTGATGTCAGTAGTAGGTCAATTATTGGAAGGTGCTCTAAGAGATCAGATATACAATTATTTGGATAGCCAGAAACTGATTAGGTATAGGCAACATGGCTTTGTGCATGGTAGGAAGTGTTTAATCATTCTTATAGAGGAGGTTACCAGGAACACTGATGAATGAAATGTTGTGGATATTGTCTACATGGACTTTAGTAAGGTCCTGACAAGTTCCTACATGGGAAATTAGTCAGAAAGGTTCAGACACTAGGTACTCATGGTGAAGTAGTGAACTGGATTCAACAATGGCAAGACAGAAGAAACCAAAGAGTAGTGGTGGATGATTGATTGTCAGACTGGAGACCTGTGACTAGTGGAGTGCCTCAGGGATTGAGCTGGGGCCATTGTTGTTTGTCATCTATATCAATAATCTGGATGATAATGTGATAAGTTAGATCAGCAAATTTGCAGATGACATGAAGATTGGGGGGTGTTGTGGACAGCGAAAAAATAGCAGATGGAATTTAATGGAGGCAAGTGTGAGGTGTGCATTTTGTCAGGACAAATCAAGAAAGGACAATAATGGTGAATGTTAGGGCACTGAGGAGAACGGTAGAAAAGAGGGATCCAGGAATACAGACACATAATTCCTTGAAAGTGGCATCACAGGTAGATAGGGTTATGAATAAAGCTTTTGGCATATTGGTCTTCATAAATCAAAGTATTGAGTATAAGAGCTGGGATGTTATGATAAAGTTGTATAAGACATTGATGAGGCCAAATTTGGAGTATTGGGTGCAGTTTTGGACACCTAACTACAGGAATAATATCAAGAAGATTGAAAGAGTGCAGTGACGATTTGCTAGGATGTTGCCCAGACTTCAGGAACTGAGTTACAGGGAAAGATTAAACAGGTTACGACTTTATTCCCCGGATCATAGAAGAAGGGGAGATTTGAAAGAGGTATTTAAAATTAAGAGAGGTACAGGCAGAGTAAATGTAGATAGGCTTTTTCTACTGAAGATAGGTGAAATACAAACCAGAGGACATAGGTTAAGAGATAAAGGGGAAAAGTTTAGTGGGAACATGAAGGGGATCTTCTTTACATAGAGAGTGATGGGAGTGTGGAACGAGCTTCCAGCTGAAGTAGTGAATGCAGGCTCAATTATAACATTTAAGAAGAATTTGGACAGGTACATGGATAGGAGAGGTATGGAGGCCTATGGTCTGGGTGCAGGTCATCAAAACTTGAATCAGGAGTGTGAGAGATGAGGAAACTTGACATAAAATATGAAAGATGGGGAAACTAGTACAGACATGTGGAGTGATGGATTAAACCAGTATGAACAGGCTAAGCATGGAAATTAGAATGCAGGAAGCAGAGTCAGCCTATGTAAGATAAGAATCTTCTAGTCTTTTCCACCATATGAATAAGATAAGGAGATAAGGAATAATAGAATGTAGGAAGTTGAGATAGTGTGGATGAGATAAGGGTCTCCTAGCCCTAGACAGAAGTACCAAGTTCTACATATATAATTAGTAAGCCTTACACAGATTTATCAAGTTATGTATATTAAATTAGTAATTTAACGATTAGCGAACTCTGCATATGAAGAGACTGTAGCTCTGAGAGTCGGAAAGGTGTGAATGGGGACAAGGGCAAGGTTGTGAATAAGGACAATGAGGATAATGACATGAGAAGACACTGACAGGATACACCCTGGTCCTCCAGGTGCACAGAAACAGCACGTAGGCAGGCAGGATTACCTAATGCCAAACCTCTCCAGGAGGCAGAAGAATGTAAGGGGGAGGGTATTCCTATACTGAAATGAACTGTATAAAAGTTGGGTGAGCCCCAGTGTATGTGTGTATTCCCATGGTAAGGGGAAGCACCCAACTTTGCATTGTTGTTTAATAAATGTTCTTTGTTCTCAATTTTTGTCTCGAGCAATTTCTGTGAAGGTACATCGAGATGGCAGAGGTCGACAGCATCGAGTCCACGCTGCTGAAGATCCAGCTGCGCTGGGTGGGTCACGTCTCCAGAATGGAGGACCATCGCCTTCCCAAGATCATGTTATATGGCGAGCTCTCCACTGGCCACCGTGACAGAGGTGCACCAAAGAAGAGGTACAAGGACTGCCTAAAGAAATCTCTTGGTGCCTGCCACATTGACCACCGCCAGTGGGCTGATATCGCCTCAAACCGTACATCTTGGCGCCTCACAGTTCGGCGGGCAGCAATCTCCTTTGAAGAAGACCGCAGAGCCCACCTCACTGACAAAAGACAAAGGAGGAAAAACCCAACACCCAACCCCAACCAACCAAATTTCCCCTGCAACCACTGCAACCGTGTCTGCCTGTCCCGCATCGGACTTGTCAGCCACAAACGAGCCTGCAGCTGACGTGGACATTTACCCCCTCCATAAATCTTCGTCCGCGAAGCCAAGCCAAAGAGACATCTATTTCTAACAGGAGTGACTGCTTAGAAATGATCCTTCATAATATATGGTATGTAAGCCCTCCCATTTCATTTTTGTTTTATACTGTGGTAATTCTGTCCTTATTTTAAAATTGCACTTAAAGGTTAAGTTTTATGAATGATAGAACAAATTGAACTTTTAGTTCAAAACATTTAAAACACAGATGTATTCTGTTACATACTGAATACCATAATGGATGTAAAGTTTGGTTTTATAATACTTTGGGTGCAGGCTTCTGATGTTAATGCACAATTTCACACACCAGTCATTCTTCTAGTCTCTATATTGGTGAGGACGTTAAGTTGTGTGTGTAGCTCAAATATCCCAAAAGTGTACAGTAAAAACACAAAGCTGGAGAAACTCAGCAGATCAAACAGTGACCTTTATATAGCAAAGGTAAAAATATATAACTGACATTTTGGGCATCAAGGTGTGGAAAAAAGGCAGCAGGAATCTGAATAAAAGGGTGGGGAGGGAGGTGTGGTTGCAAAGGCAGGAGGTAATAGGTAGAGAAGGGATGGAGGAGACAGCAGCAATCTGAGGGAGGAGGGGTGGCTTGGTGAATAGAGAGGAAAGGGGGGAGGAGAGCTGGAAGAGGGAAGAGAAGGGGGAGGGGGAGAGGAGAGCATGTGTCTTAATGAGCTGTCTTTCAGAGAGAGATTTCTTCTTATGAGTATCTTCCTAATAATTTCTTTCTCAAACAGGAATAACCATCTTCTGGACACAAATGAGGCTACCTCTTTTCTTAAAAGAGCAGTCAAAGTAGTCTCACTTATTTAAAAGCCACATATGTTGTGTTTCTCCTGTGACAAAGATGATACAATACAGAACAGCATCTCCCTCTCTTTCCAGAGACTACTGTTTTAATCCTGTCTTTTTACAGGAAGGTCAGTCTTCTTCAGTGGTGTCCAAAATGTCTCTCTCTGCCTTCATTTTATGGTTCTCTGACATCATGTGATGTAACCTCATTACAATTTTAGTTTTATTTCTGCAAAACCTCCTGCCTTTCTTCAAAACCACTTCATATCCTTAAAAAAACATCTGACCTCAGTCCAAAAGGCTTACCATGCTGGAAATCCAGCTCTGTGTACCAATCCTCCTGGGCCTTGACTTACAGAGTCAGATCAGGAGCGTGATGATGGCCACTCTCCATTTACTGTGTGGCATGTCCGATGCAAATGTCTGCACACTGATATGTTAGGGAAATCACTCTAATGCAATTTTTCATTCACTCCTTTCAGAGAAGGGAAGATGGAATAACTGTGGCTGTCCAGGCACTTCTGGCTTCCTTCCTCATGGTGCAGGGTGCCACTTCCTGCATAGGCATTGTGTTGAGGACATTGTGTGCATTGGAGAAACTAAAGAGATACACCTTCTCAGCTCTCAACTGGTATATGACCACAGGCAACATACATACCCATTAATGACAGCTATACTGCTTATACTATGATGTCTTCTTCCCATGGCCCTCTGCTGTGCTCTCTGCATTTGAGGCCCAGATCATTAAAAAAGATGATATCACCTATGACTCAGGATGTGTAACCAACACATGTGGCCAGCGTGCGTTCAATCAGAAGCATCCTGCCATATGAAATTTCAAAGACTAGACGAAATGTTCCTGCAGCTAGAGTACTAGTATGTGTCACTTGCCTCTTAGCCTGTGTTCCTCCCCCTGCCCCTTCCTCTCTCCTTTCCTCTCCTCCTCCTCCACCCTTTTATTCAGATGCCTGGCTGTTTTTGCTCATACCTTGACAAAGGGCTCAGGCCTTTATCAATGGTTACCCTCTACTTCCTATGGATGTGTGAGATATGCTGAATTTCTCCAGCACATTTTTATATTGCACTTAACCCCAGCATCTGCAGACATAATTGTTTAACTCCAAAATATCCCATCACTTTAATAAAAAATGATAACCTAATGTTTACAGCTGAGATTTTTTTATTTAGCTTCATATATTGTAATGGTATGGATTGTATGTACTAATTGGCCAGTAAAGGCTTGGGCTGGCCTGCCCTCTGATGGCACTCTCCCCTGGACTCCTCCTCTGGGACCCAGGTCATAAAGGTTGGGTCAGCTCTCCTTTCCCTGCACTTCCCTAGCTTGGATCCGGCCCAGCTCAAGTCTTCTGTACAATAAAGCCTATCATTCCCCTCAGTCTTTGTCCTTTGTGATTATTGGGGCAACTGGTATTGCCCAACATTTATTGTACAGAATTTTTTAACGTCTCCGGTAATGGAGAAGTTTCTGTGCCCTGACCGGCTTGAGGTGGATCCCCAAGTCCCGGGTGCATCAGAACTCTTTGAGCAGTGGGTCAATTGCTTCAACAACTTTCTGGAGGCCGCTGCTGGAGTGGTCGACTTGGATGAAAAGAGGATGAAAGTCCTACAGGCAAAAGTCGACACGACTGATGGCTGAGCTATGGGCACTCTACAAGCCCAAGATCAATGAGGTCTACTCCCGTTACCTCCTGGCATCCAGAAAACAGCAGCCTGGTGAGTCGATGGAAGAGTTAATCAGAGCCCTGATCACACTGGGAAAAGACTGTTTGGGGAACTCCATGGTCCCTGTGTTGGGGCCCAGTGGGCCGAAGCGGGCCTACCTAGTACACGCCACCATGAGGGTCGGCATCCTGGGAGTCGGCATTGTTACAGCTAACCGGACTGCGGCTGCAGTAGCGCCAGGATCCTCGAGATGCAATTTCTGTGGGAAGGCAGGACATCTGTGACGTCTCTGCTCCGCGAAAGGAACTACCTGCTCGGGCTGTGGGATAAAGGGCCAACGTGTCTGCAGGTCCAGAGGCCCATCTCAGAGAAGCGCAGCGTGTATGGCCGAGGAGCTTCCGGTGCCGGCTGTGTGCGCGGTAAGGCGAGCGCCATTTTACCCGCTCCCGCCTTCATCCTCTACACAGCGGCAACTCTCACCAGTGACATCCCTTTCACCCCCGACGACGTCACTTCTTCCTTCTTCACCAACATTGGCAGCATGGGCCTCCCCACCGATGACGAAGACAACACACCCATCCTGGCATCGATCACCTTGGACCAAGTCAGCCCTCACCCGATCACGAACTCCACGATGCAGGCTGAGGTGAATGGGCACAAATTGAACTGCCTCTTTGATAGTGACAGTACCAAAAGTTTTATCCATCCCGAGGTGGCCCGTAAACTCTCGATACCCATTTGGCTGATGACCAGTTCCGTGTTGATGGCAGCGAAAGACCAGCAGACTTGTATCCGGGGTACTGTGTGGCATCTCTGATGGTGGCGGAGGGGGGGGAGTGTTATAATGATTTTTTGTTATTGGTCATGTCCCAGCTCTGTGTACCAATCCTCCTGGGCCTTGACTTACAGAGTCAGATCAGGAGCGTGATGATGGCATTCGGGGGCCCCCAACCACCACTCTCCATTTACAACCCGCAGCTTACAGACCCCCCCCCCGCCCCCAATCCCCCATTCGTGCACCCAGCCTCCAGCATCGACCTGCAGCCTCACCACCCTGCAGGTGACGCCTCCATCACTATTCGCAAACCTCACCCTGGACTGTAAACCGATTACCACCAAGAGCAGGTGCTACAGCACCGAGGTTATGGCGTTCATTCGGGCCGAAGTTCAGCAACTCTTGGCAGAGGGGATCATATCCCCTAGCTCCAGCCCCTGGAGGGTGCAGCAAGCCCCTGGATGGTGAATGACTAAAGTCAAAACACTCAACTGCTTCACCCAGTTGGGTGCATACCCTCTGCTCTGGAGAGCCGACTTGGTCAAAAAGGTTGCACAATACAGAGTCTTCTCGACCATTGACCTCAAGTCGGCCTATCATCAACTCCCCCTTTGCCCAAGCGACCGCTCTACATGGGTTTCGAGGCCAATGGCAGAATTTTTCACTTCTTGTGGGTGCCTTTTGGTGTTACTAAACGGTGTCTCTGCTTTTCAGAGGGTTATGGATCGGATAGTGGAGGAGCACAAGCTGATGGCGATGTTCCCATATCTTGAGAATGTCACCATCTATGGCCATGACCAGCAGGACCACGACGCGAACCTTGCAAAGTTCTTACGTACAGCCAAGTCTCAACTTGATGTACAATAAGGACAAGTGCGTGTTCATCACAGACCTTCTGGCCCTTCTCGGTTGCGTCGTGGCACATGGTGTCATTGCCCCGGATCCCGACTGCATGCGACCCTTTATGGAGCTCCCAGTCCCAAACACCCTAAAGGTGCTGAAAAGGTGCCTGGGGGTTTTTCCTATTATGCACAATGGGTGCCCAATTACGCTGATAAAGCCCACCCTCTGATTAAGTCCACAACTTTCCCATTATCGGCAGAAGCCCAAGCTGCTTTCTACCAGACCTGAGGGGACATTGCAAAGGCCACGATGCATGCCATGGACGAGTCCATCCCTTTTCATTGGAGAGCTATGCTTCTGATTTCGTACTGGCCACCACTCTTAACCAGGCAGGCAGGCCAGTAGCAATTTTTTCCCGCACTCTGAATAGTCCTGAGGTACGTCACTTTTCGGTCGAGAAGGAGTCCCAAGCGATCATCGAGGTGGTGCGCCACTGGTGACATTACCTGGCTGGTAAATGGTTTACCCTGCTGACAGACCAGTGGACCATGGCCTTCATGTTTAATACCAAACAGCGGGGTAAAATCAAGAATGACAAGATTCTTAGGTGGAGGATCGAGCTCTCCACCTATAATTACGACATCTTGTACCAATCAGGTAAATTCAACGATCCCCCAGATGCCCTATTCCGGGGGACGTGCGCCAGCATGCATCTTGACCGTCTCCAGACCCTCCACAACAGTCTGTGCCACCTTGGAGTCATAAGGTTATACCACTTCATCAAGACTCGGAACCTTCTGTGCTCTATTGAGGATGTCCAGTCCATGACCAGATGCTGCCAGATCTGCACTGAATGCAAGCCGCAGTTCTACCAACTCGAGAAGGCACACCTCATTAAGGCCATATGCCCTTTTGAACAGCTCAGTGTCGATTTCAAGGGCCCTGTACCAACTACAAATAGGAATGCCTACTTCCTGATGGTGGTGGACGAGTTCTCCAGGTTCCCCTTTGCTATTCCCTGCCCGGATATGACCTCAGTGACAGTAATCAAGGTGCTGCGCAGTATCTTCACCCTGTTCGGGTACCCCAAGTACATCCACAGCGATTGGGGGACCTTGTTCATGAGTGAGGAACTGTGACACTACTTCCTGGGCAGAGGCATAGCCAACAGCAGGACCTCCAGCTATAACCCCAGGGGTAATGGCAAGGTGGAAAGGGAGAATGCCACCGTTTGGAAGGCAGTGCTCCTGGCCCTTAGGCCCAAAAACATGCCGGTGTCCCGCTGGCAGGACGTTTTGCCCGAAGCGCTTCACGCCATCCAATTGCTCCTGTACACCGTGACTAACACCACCCCGTATGAACGTTTATTTGCTTTCCCTAGATCAGCGAATGATGCTTCCATCCCTCCTTGGCTGGCAACCCCAGGGCCAGTCCTGCTATGAAGACACGCAAGGGGCCATAAGACGGATCCACTGATGGAAGCAGTTCACCTCATACACGCCATCCCACAATTAGTGTTTGTGAGGTACCCCGATGGCCACAAGGACACTGTGCCTATCGAGACCTGGTAAAAGCCAGGGATCTGGAAACCGCCCTGCCTGTCACAGCCCATCCCACGGAGCTCATCACCCCACATGGAAGTGCAATACTGGAGGCCAAACCACCCGGCTTTCCTCTCCAGGAGTTGGTCCTCCGGGAGGCATCAAAACCCCACCTTCCTCCCGGGAGCCCTCAAGCATCACCCCGACCCAGACGGTTCCCTCCCCTGTCCCCGCCGGGACCGCTTCCCCTCCCAAACAGCAGAGCACGGACATGCCTTCCCCCTGGCGGTCCCGCAGAAGGAGGAACTTGCCGGTGCAGCTAAAGCTCTAGTTAAATTAACTCTTTTTCTTTCTCTCTTCTTGTGTCAAAAGTTGGGGGGGGTTCTGTTTAAAAAGAGGTGATGAATGTAATTGTATGGATTGTATGTACTAATTGGTCAGTAAAGGCTTGGGCTGGCCCATGTCCTGATGACACTCTCCCCTGGACTCCTCCCCAAGGACCCAGGCCATAAGGGTTGGGCCACCTCTCCCTTCCCTGCACTTCCCTAGCTTGGACCCGGGCCGGCTTTCGTATAATAAAGCTTATCGTTCCACTCAGTCTTTGTCCTTTGTGCCCAACATATATATAATAGTTTTCAACTTCTGACTAAAGGGTAACTTTATCATGCCTTTTATTGCATTATTTGGATTGTGGATACCATAACATTTTACATCATATATATGCAGAGGACATTGAAGTATTGATTTGTTATTTACAATAAAATGTTCAAGTTTTGGAGACGTGTATTTCAGTATTCTCCAGGGTATTTTTTTCATAATAAATTCGTGGAAATCGTTAATGATGTTATACCCTACTTGGTTTATGGCTTTCTAGTCTGTGCCAAATATTTTTTTTTTGCCTAGTCCCATTGAGCTGCATCCAATTCATAGCCCTCCATACCTCTACCATCATGTACCTGTCCAAATTCTTCTTAAATGTTAAAATTGAGTCTGTATTTACCATTTCAGCTGGCAGCTCATTCCACACTCCTACACTGTGAGAAGTTCCCTCTCATGTTCCCCCTGAACTTTTCTCATTTCACTCTTAACCCATGTCCTCTAGTTTGTAGCTCACCTACCCTCAGTGGAAAAAGCCTACCAACATTTACTCTGCCTATGTCCTTCATAATTTTAAATACCTCTATCAAATTTCCCCTCATGTGCATAAGGAACTTGGATACTGAAAGTTAATGAGATAATTTATAAAAACTATGAAAAATAAACTTAATAAAAACAATGAGAACAGTTTATCTGAAGTTGGAGAATGTCAAAAGGTTGTCAAATGTCAAGATGGAAGATAAAGTGTTGCTCTGCTAGATACCAAGGGGGCTCATTATAGCAGTGAATAAAATGGAATTGTTTAATTTTCGTGTATCATGATTTTGTGAAACACTTAGTTTTGTGTGCTATCCAGGCAAGTCAATTCATCATTAAGTACAAAGTAAAAACACAATGCTGGAGAAACTCAGTAGGCCAAACAGTTCCCCCCACATAGCAAAGACAAAAATACAAACTGATGCCATGGGCTTGAGCACCCCCCCCCCCCCATCAAGGCACGGAATAATGTCAGCGGGTGTCCGAACAAAAGAGCGGGGAGGGGAGGAGGGTGTGGTCGCAAAGGTAGGAGCAACAGGTGAAGAGAAGGGAGGAGACAGCAGCAAGGAGGGGGAGGAGGGATGACTAGGCAAACAGAGAGGGAAGGGAGGGACGAGAGCTGGAAGAGGAAAAGTGAAGGCAGGGCGTGGGTGGGGGGAGAGGAGAGCAGGTCAGCAGAAACCGGAAAAGTCGATGCCAACGCCATGTGGCTGCTGAATCTTTCCAAAGAATTCGATGGAAATGTGTAATTGACAGCCAAGGGCTAATTTCCTCAAATCTTCTGAGTTTAGATGTTTATGATTAGAACAACTTGTATTTCCTGTTGAGGGTTTGGAGAACATTCTCGAAGCATTCCAGCAATCATTTTGTTTTGATTCTAAAAATATTTGTTTTCTTCCATTGAACTGAACTTCTAAGTCTAATCATATTATAACGTCATTATTATTTTTATTTCTCCCAATAGTAAACAGTAAATACTGGCATAAAACCACAATACTAAGGAGACCTTTATTCATATAGAACTAAGTATCATTAGATTGTGAATTATTTAGCAGAATAAATACATCTGCTGGAATAGAAGTGTACACATTTTTCAAATAAACAGAATGAAAAATTGAATAATTTCAAAATGAAGGCCATTTTAACTCAACCTGATATTAAAGGCATTGACAGTGCCATTTTTGCAGAAAAAGTTAATATGCTTGGATTAAATTATTTGATCATAATATTAGAACAGATCAGGGGGGGGGTCTATCCTTTCATCGACATGCCCCCACTGCCCGATACCCAACACTGGCCTACTCCATGACATTGAAATCACTAGCGGTCTCTTTGACTTATGCCAGGGAAGTGCGCAGAAGCAAGAGTTCTGCCAAAGTCTGTTGCAACTGCAAGAACAAACATTTTTTTTGAAGACATGTAAGCATTCCTTTTAATGAGTGCTATCGAGAAGATCAAAAACTGCTTGTAAAGCAAACAATGGACACAAGGGATATCTACTAAATCAGGGGTCCATTTGTTCAATAGATACAAACATTGGGAGCTTGCGATCGGCTACTAGATCCAGGAATGTGTAAAGAGAGGGTCAAGCAAACAGAGCAAGTGGAACAAACGATCAAACAATGTTTTGACCTTGGTCATGTAGATATGTTCGAAAATTGTTCTGGTGATATCGACCTTTGTTAAAATGATCAGCAAATAAATTTCTTATTTATTCATTTGTTGTCTGTAATTAATATTGCACCTTTTCAAAATCTGGTTATTTAGATTGTGTTCTGAGAGAGGGCATTATTGAAACATACAAGATCCTGAATGATCTGAATAGGGTGGATGTGGAGAGGATGTTCCCTTTGGTGGAGGAATCTAGAACTTGGCATCATTGCTTAGAAGAATTGAGTAAGTCAGAGATAGGGTGTCTATTTAATTGTGGAATGTGAATCTTCACCATTCTCTTCCAGAAAGAATGGTGAATACTTTATTAATATTTCTAAGTTATGGATAGGTAGACTCTTTACAAGAAAGGGGATGAAATGATATTGCAGGCAGATGGAATGTGGAGATTACGATCAGATTTGCAATGATGTTACCAACTGGTGAAGGTTTACCCCTGCCATTAATTCATATGTTCATATATTGGAATATTTTGCAGTTTATCAGGTTTGGTGAGATGGACAAGTCTTACAAAACTGGTTTTGACATATTACACCATTAACTCGTTTCCAATGTTAATGATTTGTCCACACACATGGTAAGGCTCCCATAATACAGGCTTTCTTTTCTTAAATCATTTACTCAGCATGGAACATTGCAAAGTAGAAAGCCATAGGCTGGTCATAAATTAACAGAGCAAATAGATTTCCAGCACCTTCACAGATTTGTCAATATCATCAATAATAAAATGCCTGAATAAATATTAGTGAAAACTTGGAGAAATGCAGTGGTTTTGTGACCAACATAGGAGATAACTGTTATTGTTCTTGGTTGAATGTTGAATTTCAATCAATGTGTATACAATCTGTTGTACAGCAGATTTAAAATCTATCATCGTTGCATTCAATATAGTATATCTGTATCTCATTCTTTCCATTACATTCATTTGAAGAGATGATGGTGATTGGAAACAATTTTATCTTCCTTTTGGTTTGGAAAGCTGATATTTTTACTTTTAATTCTTTGCAAGAATTTGCAATGAACTGGGTGAGTGGTGTCGATTTCATTGGGAAGAACTGATTGTACGGTTAGCGCAGCGCTGTTTCTGCGCCAGCGATCGGAACTGGGGTTCAAATCCCACGCTCTCTGAAAAGAGTTTGTTTGTTCTCCCTGTGTCTGTATGGGTTTCCTCTGGGTGCTCCAGTTTCCTCCCGCCATTCAGAAAAATGTCCAGGGATTATCGGTCAATTGGGTATAATTGGGCAGTACGGGCACGTGGGCCGAAAAGGACCCATTACCGTGCTGTATGTCTGAATAAAAAAAATTTAAAATGTCATTAACAAAAGAAAACTTAAGTCAAGATCCCAAATTGAAGGGTTATAAAGTGAAAATACATCTGCCCCATTAATACATTGGAAACAATACCATTTTTGTTATCCCTGGCTTCACTAACAATCAAGATAAACTTGGTTGTTATCATTTGTTTTTTCCTTGTCCCTAACC
Source organism: Narcine bancroftii (assembly GCF_036971445.1). Taxonomy (NCBI): domain Eukaryota; kingdom Metazoa; phylum Chordata; class Chondrichthyes; order Torpediniformes; family Narcinidae; genus Narcine; species Narcine bancroftii. The sequence goes on from NC_091472.1 coordinate 287,634,592, forward strand.
AACTGACGCTGATCTATCTTTCTCGTGGTCCCTTTGCAGGTGTATTTTTAATATTCAACATAAGAGGTGCACTAGTTCCCTGTTTTATGCCCTCTGTGTTACATTCACAGGAAACTCTTGGATTAATCAAACATTTTCTTTCATGAAACTAAGCTGACTTTATTGATGTAATGCTGTTCCTACGTTCTTAATGATGGTCTTATGGTTTCCCATTTTTTGCTTTTCTTTGTGCTTGCATTGTTCCAGAATCTAAGGGTGAATGCACAGCTCTCTCTCTGAAGCTTTTTGTTGGCACCATCTGAAGGCAGGTGGCTGCTTTCACCCAAGTTATGAAAATAAAAGTGACATTTTCCATTGATGTGGCACAGCAAGAAGGTTTTTATTTATCAGGAATCAGTGTCAGAAATTCAGAAGTTGTTGGATGTTCCACAGAAACATATTGAAAGCAATCTTGCCGTATATTTAGTTCTTTACCTCAAGCATTTGATTTTTACTTTCAATGAGGACAAAATGGCCTCTGTGCAAACATCATTCCAAGGAACCCATTGAAATCAAAGAATCCGAAACACAAAGAAGCACGAAACATATCAATATTGCTGCCTAAACCACAGTACTCAAGAATTAGAGGTGGCCTACTGCATGTGACAAGTCACAAACTAGAGCAGATTGAGCTGGGCACAACATAATTCATCTAAAACAGCTTTTACTCCTCCCAAACAGGACATAGTAGAGTAAAACACTGAAAACTTCCTTTTTTCCACAAATCTCAAACATATAAAAATAAATAATGTAATATACAAAGACAATACATATGAAAATACTGTTCCCATTGAGATGGACTACACTTGCATACACAGCATGCCCACATGTACATGATGTTTATTATCATTCATTCTCATACAGGAAATGGCAGTGCACTATCAGAATGCTTTGATGTTTCTAAACCTTCATCTGATATGGAGATACATGATAAAATGCTTTCATAACACATTTTGTGAAATACTTCCAAGATCAAATTGCCAGCTTGTCCGTGCAATACTTAAGAATTAATAGATTCACAACACCAGATAGTGCTTCCCAGTCAAATAGCTAATGTTCCTCTAAGTACACACCACCACTTAGGTAGCCATTTGTGCCATTTGTAGTGCTGCTGTGTCCACTTTTTGCAGGTGATGGTGTTGATTCTTCTTCATCGGAGCTGGATTCGACGTCACTTCGGTCATCTTTTGAGACCTGGGAAAATAAGTGATCCATTCAAGCAAAAAAGACACCATCATCACAGAAATAACTACAAAGGAAACTTGTGAAAACAAAATCAAAATGGCAACTGAGGTGAATGGGCTGGGTCGAATGAATGGTGAATGGGATGCTTAGAATAGAGGCAAGATGCACCATGTATCTTTTCATCTATGCAAGGAGGCCACTTGGCCAATGTGCAGAGACCACTACAAAGAACAAGCACCCCGCTCAGTCCCATTCCTCAGTACTGTCCTTGCAATTTTTCTGTCACAAATATCTGTTCAATTCCCATTTGAAAATCATAACTAAATTTGCTTTGATTGTACTTTTTGACCAAAATTCCAGATAATACTGCTTGCTGCTAAAAAAAAAATTCCCTCAAGTCAGACCTGATCAAATAGCCAATTATTTTGCACTGATGCCTTCTGGAGAAAGGACCTTTCAGAAATAGGACTAGCTTATTCTGAATCCTTCATGGTATCTTCATGATTTTGAACAGCTAAATTACAGAAAACAAAAAGCCCCTCAATTTTCTCTTCTCTAATCAGGAGCACAATTCTACTGTTTTTTTTCTAATTTACTGCACCTTTTTTTTTGCTTTTGTATCTTTTTATGGTGTAGTCCATTGGAAGTAATATTCTAGTTTCTCTTGCAATATTCTTGTTGTGGTCAAACCAACTTTTTCTGGAGTTTCAAAAGAATTATTAAGAAACCACATCTTGCTCTTAATTGGTGCTGCAGTTAGGGCTAAAGCCCAATTAGAGTCAAAGAGCCATAGAATTCTACAGCACAGAAACAAGCCCATTAACCTAACTTGTCCAAGATGACCTAACTGCTCCCATTTGCCAGCATTCAGCCCATGTCCATCCAAACCTTTACGACCTGTGTGCCTGTCTTATAAATATTACAGTTTCCCCTGCCTTTACTAGTTTCTCTGGCTGCTAATTCCATATACCATCATCTTCCACCGAAGAGAGTAACCCTCAGGTCCATTTTAAATATTTTTCTTTTCACCTTAAAGCTTTGTCCTCTAGCTTTAGACTTTCTGACCCTGGAAAAAAAAGACTGTGACTATTTACCTTATCTGTACTTATTATGGACCTCCATAAACTCCCCCCTTAGTCTTCTACATTCCAGGGGGAAACATCCTGGCCAATCCAATGTCTCCTTGTAATTCAAGCCTACTAGTCCCAGAAACATTCACAATTAGGAGCCCCTCAAAAAGTCATGATGGTATTCTTAACCCTGAATGCTTCACTGAAACATTAAATGCAAGCTAACTTCCATGCTTTTTACCAGGTTCTCTGCGATTTTTAAAAAATTGCTAAATGGAGTCATCCTTCCTTCTCGGACATGATCTTCACCACACAACTCACAAAGAAAGACAATGGGCAGCATCAGCCATTATAAATGGTCTATATAACTATATTTGACGATCTAGACCTGAGGCCTGGCTGAAAACTCATATCTGCCACGCAGCAACAATTCACCCCTCCTATGTTTCTGAGGCATCGACTATCTACAGCAGGCACCCCAAGGTGCTGGTAAGCTATCACCATTGCTAGTATTTCAGAATCCTCCTCTAGATCATTATACAACAATTGAGGCTTGAGTTACACTTGCCAGCCACACAGGGCAGGCCGTGACATTCCAGGAACTCCCCAAGTAAGCCTTCTACTCCTGAATTCAATCCTTTTGTTAATGAAGTCTAGCATCTCATAGGCTTTCTTAACTATCCTATCAACCTGCTCAACAACTTTGAGGGATGTATGGATTTTGACCCCAAGGTCCCTCTGATTATCCACTCTCTTAAGTAACCCTTCTGGTTTGTCCTTCCAAACGCATCACCTCACTTATCCGGATTGAGCAATTAAAGAAGCAATTAAAATCCCCACTGCAGAAGTAGCAGATATTTGTCAGTGTATGGTCACTTGACGCTTTCAAACCAATAACAGCCATGCTTCAACCACTAAAATCTGAGAACAAATGATATTCGAAATGAAATGTGGTTTCCATGAGGTTGATAAATTAAATTGCTTGATGATTAAAGAGAAAGAATGAAAGCACTAATCCACTAGACTGAAAGAGTATAAAGAGTAAAACTTACATGCAAAGGATTCCACTTCCCAGCCTTCCAGGTTTGCACAAGGACGATCAAATAGATCGAATGAGATAAAAAGTACTAAGTGAGATCCTATAGTAACAATTCTGACTACAAATGTACTATTATTTTCTGTTGAGGTTCAGTGACCTATCTACACCTCTGTTATTCTATGGGAAGTAACAGGATGGATTATATAAGCTTTAAAAAACTTTATTACAATTCATCTAACCATATAACCATAACCAAGCACATTGATCTGCAACATTTAACACCCATAATTGACTCGTATGTATTGCACTTCCTTACTCTTTTTATCAGCAATCATACCTCCAAGTCTTTAGCCTCCATGTACTTTAAACGACTCTAGCTCAACATCTTCTGCTCCTCTTTGAAGAGCCTACCTATAATCTATGTTACAAAGATTTTGCTTATCTGCCTATCTTTGCCACGTTAAAGGGCCCCTGATGAAGGAGTCAAGCCCAAAATGTTGGTTATGTATCTTTGCTCGTGTACAGTCTACTGTTTGACCTGAGTTTCTCCAGCATTGTGTTTTTACTTCAATCATGGAGTCTGCCGCCTTCGTGCTTCACTCTATACAAAAGCAGTATTTTTGTCTTTGGAACCGTTAGAAATAGGGTATTTTGGCCATCAATCACTCTCTAATTTTAGCCTGCAAATAACATGAGAATATAGGTAGTTAATTATATAATTTGGTTGTGTGATGCTGACAGTTTTAAAACTATAAAAGAGCCACACATTACAATTAGTTCCTTTTACAATTACAATAATGGAAGAGCCAAACGTTAAAAAATTGAGCAAGAACATTTTAGTTTAGCGATTTTGTTTTTAGCAGATGATTTCTTTCGAGGACGAAGCATTACTAAAATAACAAATATGAGGAGGGATGTTTGCTATGGGAAAATGTGGCACTCATATATACAGTGAAGGAGCGAGGAAGGAGGAATTGTACTTAGGGGAAAGAGGATGATCGAGAATGGGGAGAGTGAAATCTCAGATCACAGCACAGTTAGTGTAGAGGTTAGTGCAGTGTCATTACTGTGCTAACGACTGGGGTTCGAATAAGGCATTGTCAGTAAGGCAATGTTTGTATGTTCTCCCCGTGTCTGGGTGGGTTTCCTCTGGGTGGTCTGATTTCCTCCCATCCTTCAAAACGTATGGAGGTTGTAGACCAATTGGGCGTAATTGGGCAGCACAGAATCATGGCTGGAAGGGCTTGTTACCATGCTGTATATCTAAATTTAATTTAAAAATTAAATCATGCTACCTGGTAAAATTTAACATCAGGAACAATATTTCATCCTTCTAACTTTGCAGGTTCGCCTTCTACATGGAGGAAATGACCACAACAAGGGACCAAATGGGTATTTCATTTCCATCTGAAAAGTTCAGGGGTTTGTTGACAGAAACTCTGAAGCATGACAAATGGAGTTGTACATTCAACTTCTGACTTCAGATTTGAAATTCCTTAGAGACGTTCTCAGTTGCAAGGCCTCTAATCCATTTCTAATGACATGGTATGAATCAGTTTACAACACAGTCATAACTGCATTTGTTGGTTTTCAAATGACTGCAAGGAATCCATTTCTTGAATATGAAGGTACCTGTCTGTGTATCTGTGTGTAAGACAAGTTGCACTACTGTTGGAAAGAAGAGTCTTGCGGCATGTCTGCTTTGTAACAATATTAATCTGACTGGAGTACTAATTCTATTGTAAAGATTAAGTGATCCACAACACTATTTGTGTTCAATATTTCTTTTGCTTAGGGCTTTGACATTGAAGATATTGCTTTGAAAGTTTATGCTAGTTTATAGCATGAAAACTAATTTTTTTTGCAAGGATTTCCTATGGTCATGCAAATAGGATTTTGCTTATCTATGGTCCTCATGTGTACTAATGACAGTGCCGGACTATTTGTGAGACTTGCGCGTTATTGAACAAAATTAGCTATGCCACTGAGCCTTGGTACAAGTGCAGTTAAAGTAGGGAAATGTCAGAAGAGCACAGAATTCAATTCATAGAGTATCTCAAATCCCAATATTACTTGGACCAACATAAAAAGGATAAGAAGCAGAAATTATTGTAGTGTGACTCTAGCTGCAGAGTCCAAAAAGGTAGGATTTGCTGTTGAATCTCATAATTGTGATAATCTCATAATTATGGAGCCTCCATGTTGATGCAATCACAAAGAAAGCTCGCTAACATCTATACTTTGTGAGGTGTCTGAGGAGACACCTCACAAGACTCAACAAAACTTCTACAGGTATGCCATGGAGAGCATTCTGGCTGGTTGCATCACTGCTTGGTATAGAGGTTCAAACTCTCAGGACGGGGTAAATTCCAGAGGTTTGTAAACTTGGCCTGCAAAATCACAGGCACTGGACTTCACTCCATCAAGGACATCTACATGTAGCAGTGTCTTAAAAAAACAGTCTCTATCCTCAAAGACTCCCACCACCCAGGCATGCCCTCTTCACTCTGCAACCATTGGGAAAATGGTACAGGAGCCTAAAGATGAGCACTCAGTGGCGCAAGGACAGTTTCTTCCCTGCTGCCATCAGATTCCTGAACAATCAATGAACCAAAAACACTGTCTTACTTTTCGTGCACTATAATGTTTTTAAAATTTATAGTAATGTTGTAAGATAGTTATAATATGAATGTTTGCACCAGAATGCTGTTGCAAAACACCAAATTGCATGACTTGTTTATGACAATAAATCCTGATTCTGAACTGAGCATGAACCAGAGCAATGCAAAAAACTAGAAAAAAAAAAATCAAGGCAACCAAGTATAATAGGAACATTTTCCTGGTTTAAAAAAAAGAAAACCAGGCTAAGAAATTGCTTTTGAAGGTCTGAGCAATAAGAATATATTCTGCTAAAAGTAAGGAATAAACTAAACACATAAATAAGTACAAATAAAAAAGAACAACTGAGGACAAAGAAGGAGGCATAAAATAGAATATGAAGTAATTAGGAGAGAAAAAATAAAGTGAAGGGAACAATCAAGTTAAATTGTCTCAAAACATTAAACAAAATAATAATTTACAGAGTCATCAATATGAAAAAGAATATTAGTATGGGAAGAGAGCCGTTAAATGATAGGATAATGTCACGGAATGTCAGAAATATTGATTCATTATTTTGTTTTGGTAACTACCATGGAGATGGAAGGGTTAGACAAAACATTAGATGGTGTGTTGATTAATGACACATTGATTTTATTCTCAGTTGTATAAATCTGAATCACAGAGAGATGATAATTTAAAAAAAAAGAGGATTTTTAAATTACAGATGAGACTATCGGTCCTAACTTTACAAGAGCAAATGGAGTTGGATGCCCCTTTCACTTCAAGGGAAGTTGGAGAACCATTCAGCTCATTACAAAGTAATAAATCCTCAGGAGAGGATGATTTCCCACCTGAATTTTATAAAGAATTTATTAATTCCTCCTTTTATGGATGTATTAGAATAGCCGATGGTAACATCTAAACTCCTGTAAACTTTCTCTACTATGATAATACCAAAAAAAGATAGAGTTTCTGTAAAACCAGCATCTTATAGACCAATCTCTTTGTTAAACATAGATTATGAAATAATTGTAAAAGTTTTAGCTGATAGGTTGATGACGTTTTTACCAAAATTGTTATATATTGGTTCAGACAGGCTTTGTGAAAAAGAGAAAATCTGCAGATAATGTCACTAGGTTAATTAGTATAATACATTTAGCATAAAAGATGAGAGATTTAAGTGTGGCAATGGCTTTGGATGCAGAAAAAGCATTGATAGACTAGAGTGGGACTTGTTGTTTAAGGTGTTTGAGAAATTTGGGATGGATTTAGTGTTTATCATTTGGGTTAAAGCTTTGTATAATACCCCTAAAACTAACATTGTTATGAATAGGCAGATCTCCACATTCCTTCCATTAACTAATCTAGTAGGCAAGGATGCCCTTTATCACTTGCATTATTTATTTTAGTGATTAAACCTTTGGCAAGCCAAGATGACTGGATATTAAAGGGATTAAGGTTAATCAAGAAGAATATAAAATTAATCTATTCACAGATGATGTTTTGATTTACTTGACAGAGCCAATAGGTTTGTTATATAAATTATCTTTGAGATCAGAGTAATATGGTAAGGTTTCGGGTTACAAAGTAAATGGAGATAAAAGTGAAATTATGCCTCTTACTCTAGGGGATTACACTCAATGTCAATGAGTTACTCAATTTAAATAGCTGATAAATGTATATAAATTGAAATATGTACCTTTATTAAAGAAAAATTGGTGAGGACTTATTGAATAAGTGGAAGATGCTGCCAATTATGTTATTGAGTACGGTTAATTGTGTTAAAGTGAATATATTTCCTAAGGTTCAATGCTTATTCCAGACATCGCCAATAATGATACCTCAAAAGATTTTTTTCAAAAATTAAATAAGTAACTTAGAAATTTTCTTTGAAGGTTAAGAAGTCAAGAGTTGTTCTAGATAAATTGACTTGGAAATTTGAGTTTGGAGGGTTGCAATTGCCAAATTTTAGAAATTACTATAAGGCAGCTCAATTGTGATTTTTAACTTCTTTATTTGATGAGGAAGAAAAACCAGCATGGATTAAAATAGACATTGATAAAATAGGAGAGATGAAATCAGAAGATTTTTATATATAAATGGGAAGCAAAGTTATTATCTGGGGAAAGGTAAGAACCTTTGCTGAAGCATTTGATTAATATTTTGAATAAAGTGAATAATGAAATTGGAATGAAATGTGGTTCAGGCTAAAATGCCTTTGATGCAAAATCAACTTTTTCCATTTTCAATGGATAATCAATTTTTAAATATTTGGGTTCATAAAGGAATTAGATATATAGAAAATTGTTATGTAGGTAGAAATATGGGATATAAAAACTCCCTTTTTTGTTATTAATCAATTATGGGCTTATTTGAGAGATAAACCGAGTCCAGCAATGTCATTACCAAAATGTGGAAATGTAGAAATATTGATAGTAGGTATATTTTAAAAATATTTTGGTATGTATAGACTATTGCAGAAGGGAATTATTAAACAGGGATACATAAGTCTAGACAATGTTGGGAGACAGATTTAAATGTTAATATTGATGAAGTAAATTGGCCAGAATTGTGTCGGGACAGTATGACAAATATTATACATGTTAGATATGGGTTAGCCCAATACAACTTTTTTTTACCCTCAGTTACATCTCACTCCACAAAAACTAAATAAACTGAAACTGGATTTATCTGATCAGTGTTTTAGATGTGGTCTTGTTCCAAAGTGAGACCATTTTGCTGAAATTTGGCATTTTATTTAGAACGGGTTATGCGAATTAAATTTCCACAAACTCCAATGATATTTTTATTAGGTAATATTGAGGGAATAAGACTGAAACTAAAACTATCTAAATATCAAAAACAATTTTTAATTATTGCTTTAGCAGTAGCAAGAAAATGTATAACAGTGACATAGAAATCAGATACCCATTTGGGTATCCAACGTTGGAATGCAAAAATGCACAGTTGTGTTCCTTTAGAGAAGATTACTTATAATTTGATAAATAAATACGATGTATTTTTGAAAATTTGGTGCCCATACTTAAGAATTGAGGGAATTAATATATAGACCTTTTCTTTGAGCCTCAAACTCCTTGAAATATTATGTTATAAATGATTAATTCCATGTGGTAAGGGGGAACTTGCAGCAACCAGGTTTCTATTCTAGTTTCTTACTTTTCCTTTTAGGTTTTCTTACTATTTCACTTCTCTTTTTTACCTTTTATTTTTCTTTTCTTTCTTTTGGGGTTAGTTTAGTGGAGGGAGGGAGTTGTCGGGTTGGGGTATATATCATCATATTGGATATTAATATTTGATTGTTATATTTTGTAATTGGTTTTATTACATGTATGGAAAATTTTTAAATAAAATTTACAAAAAAAGTTTCATGAGACATATGAAGTTAAAGCAAAAAAAGGTTGTTACTTAAATAAGCTAATCGTACCCAGGGAGAATAAAATCCTTATCTGGATGGATTTTATCCATGCATTTTTAAAGAATCGTGAAGATATAGCAAAGGCTTTACCACGCATATTAAATAATTCATCAGGAAAAGATATTATGCCCAGAGGCTTACAGATTCAGCATCTGCTGCCTTTTGTGTCTACAATGTAGGTGTATCAGTAAATCGCCAGTTGTTGATGGGCAAGAGAAATCCACAGCTACCTCTTACACTCTGAAAAAGAGCAAGTGCAATTATGCACAGAGTGAGAATAAAAGCACCAGGACAAGTAGTTTGGAATCAAGGAATTCTATCTGATCTTACTCAACAGATTCTTTTCCTCTTTAGAAGGTTAAAAGTTACTACTAGGAGATCAAGTCCCAATTACTGGTGCCTCCTTTGGTGGTATCAGAATTAGAAAGATGGCTATTATATCTAATGCAGTATGACTGTACGACTGAGTGCATGAAGGTAAAGTAGACATCATTGTGGACAGTTTGCATGAAAACAATTACCGGAAGGTTTACTTACTGGTCCTGTTTGGACACTGACCACAAGTCATCAGGAAGCAAATGTAGCATTTGCCAACATTGTTAGAACAGGTCACTTAGTTTGTTTGACATTTTCAGGGAGTAAATGCAGGCTTTTATGAAAAAGGAAATGATCATTTCCTGCAACTGATCAAAAGCCATTCAAAGTAGATTGAAACAAAACATATGGCTTAGATGACAAGGTTCATATTAGGGTTTATTTGCAGAGCTTGGACCCTTGACCGTGCCCGCTTCCCACCCCAACCCCCTCCCAACAGTTTCAATCTGCTCTTTGTGAAAATAAAATTGGGATTAAACATACTCTCATTCCTTCAAGTGATCTAAATTTAAATAGAAACATTGAGAGATTTGGTCAGAATAGTTAAAGCAGTGGTTCCCAACCTTTTTCTTTCCACTCACATACTACTTTAAGTATTCCCTATCCCATAAATGTTCTGTGATTAATAAGGGATTGCTTAAGGTGGAATGTGGGTGGAAAGGAAAAGTTTGAAAACCACTGTTTTAATCATTCCAAATTGATTCATTATGTGCACGGTTTCAGAACTCCAAAGGAAATGGGCCAATGACAATTTTTCTCAAGCAAAATATTTCAGTAATTATTGGGTCTGGGGCAGTGATTCTCACCCTTCCCTTCCCACTCACATCCCACCTTAAGCAATCACTTACTAATCACAGAACACTTATGGCATAGGGAATACTTAAAGTGGGATGTGGGTGGAAAGTAAAAGGTTGGGAACCACTGAGTTAAAGGATCTCGAGAGAAGGAAATGTTGCAGAGTTATTCAAAGCAACATGAAACATTGCTGTTAAATTTCTTGGTGAAATACAGAAGAACATTGCATACTAATGGTGCATGTGTGCAGAACTCTTTATGAGGGGAAGATTGAGAACTTGCTTAAGACTTGCTCGACTAAATGTTGCTTCTACAATGGTAAAGAATCCGTTCAGTCTCATCCACTTTGCCTCAAACTGCATATGGAGAAATAGTTTTCTTTATGAGGGGTAGGTTATGCCTCATAAGCCTAATTGAGTTTTTGTATGAGCTGGCCCGCCCACTGAATCTGTGACTCCTCCCTCCTGGAAATCCCTATAAAGGCTGTTACGCCAAAACTCCTCCTTCAGTACGTGCCTTGGAACTGGGCCAGCAACATGTGAGATGTCTTAAGGTGATTAAAGCATATTAATCACAATTCTCTGTCTAATATGGTTCAACAAGAGCACTAGTTTTTTGAGGATGTACCAAAAGAAATTAATGAAGGTAGGGTGGTAGATGTGATATGTATCCCTTGATTAAGGGCATAAGCCCAGAATGTTTATGTATCTTTATCATTGCTATATAAAGTACACTGACCTATGGAGTTTCTCCAGCGTCGTGTTTTCATTTTCTTCCAAATTTTTGGGGTTGTATTTCCTATGATTACATTATACATCAAAATTCTAGTCCCTGTATCTCCATTAACTCACTGGAGTCACTGTTTCCTGCAGACTCTTTTAACCCACCTGCTTCCGTTTCCTATGGTCCCTTAAAAATTCAAAAGATTCTGTTTCCCATGCTCTCTATAAAGTCACTGAAGCTGCACTTCCCAGCCTCCCTTTTAACATATCACATTTGTAGAGAGGTTTATTATATAACTGTAGCATCTGAAAAATTATGAAGTACAAATGTGTTGGGTAATTGATAAAAATCCCCTTTAATAGATTGGAAGATCTGCCAGTTTAGCACCACCTGAAAGTATTGGGTTCACGATCATCTAATAATGCCTAAAAATATCTTTCCTGAAAAGTGATGCAGTGTACTTTATCTATCCGTGTATCTATCAACGTTCAGGCTTATTGTCACATGTGCCAACATACAGCGAGAAAGTTTGTTTTGAAAGCTGTCCAGTGCAGCAAGAGAAAAAAACAATGAAGACACAGTTACAAAGGGAGGACAGTTAGAACAGAGCAAAGGGCAACATTATATTACTACTTTAAGGTTCATTCAAGAGTCTGAAGGAAAAACTAGAAGTGTACGATCCAGCGATCATTAGGGGAATCAGAAGTGGAGAGGGTGAACAAATTTAATTTCCTTGGAATCACATTCTCGGGGGATCTATCCTGGACACAACACGCTCATGGCATCGTGAAGAAAGCACATCAGCGCCTCAACCTGCAGACAAGGATGGTGCTGTTGTGGTCTAGTGCACTGGCCTCTACTCTACGACAGCTCTCAGACACCTCCTTCTACATGCCCCTTCCACAGGACCCCACTACAGCATATCAAGCCACTGTCTCCAACATCATCTCCAACCTCACCTCTGGTCACCTCCCTCCCATGGCCTACAACCTCATTGTTTCCCATCCCCATACTGCCTGGTTCTATCTTTGACTCAAGATACATAAACCCAATCATCCAGGCAGGCCTATTGTTTTCAATTTCTCTTGCTCTACTAAACTAATTTCTTCTTACCTTGACAATCTTTTCTACTCTTGTCCAATTCCTCCCCATTTACATCCATGATACCTCACATGCCCTTTAACTCTTCAATGACTTCAAATTCCCTGAACTGGATCATCATCTCATTTTTACTATGGATGTCCAATTCCTATACAGCTCCATCCCCCATACAAAAGGTCTCAAATCACTTTGCTTCTTCCTAGACCAAAGACCCGACCAGTGACCCTTCACCACCACCTTCCACCAGCTGGCAGATCTTGTCCTCACTCTTAATAACTCCTCCCTTGACTCATCTCACCCTCTTCAAATCAAAGGAGTAGCCATGGGTACCCGCATGGGTGCCAGCTCTACCTGCCTGTTTGAGGGCTTTGTGGATCAATCCATGCCGCAAGCCTTTAGGGGCATCAGCTTCATTCACTTCACTGCCAACTTCCATGCCAATCTCAAACTCACCTGGTCTATCTCTGACAACACTCTCTTCTTTCTGGATCTCTGTGTCTCCATCTCAAGAGAGACACTTTCCACTGACATATATTACAAACCCACCCACTCCCACAACTACTTCGTCTACAATTCCACCACACACCTTACCCCTTAAGTATTCTCTTCCCGTCTTGCAATTTCTTCATCTCTGCCGCATCTCTTCCAAAGATGAAGTCTTTCAGACCAGATCATCTGAAATGTCCGCCTTGTTCCACAAATGTGGCTTCTCTTCTATCACCGTCAACTCAGACCTCAACCCCATCTCCTTCATTTCCTGCTCATCTGCCCTGGACCCCTCTTCCCCCAGACACAACAAACACAAGACTCCCCTTGTCCTTACCTACTACCCCACCAGCCTCTGCATCCAACACATTATCCTCCATAATTTCTGGCATTTACAACATGAGACCACTACATCTTCCCCTCTCTGCCTTCTGTAGGGACCGGTCCCTCCGTGACTCCTTTGTGCACTCATCCCTCCCCACCAATTGCACCCCCCCCCCCCCGCACCTTTCCCTTTGGCTGCAGGAAGTGAAACACATGTGACAACACCTCCCTCACTACAGTTCAGGGCCCCAAACAGCTCTTTCAAGTGAAGCAACACATCCGCAGAAGTAAAATACTACATTCGGTGCTCCCTTTGTGGCCTTCTCTACATCAGAGAGATTGAGCGCAGACTGGGAGATTGCTTCGCTGAGCAATTTCACTCTGTCCGCATCATTGACAGGGATATCCCAGTGAACAACCACTTCAATTCTGCATCACACTTACATACTCACATGTCTGTCCATGGCCTCATGCATTATCCTACCAAGACAATCCATAAATTGGAGAAACAAAACCTGATTTTCCCTCTGGGCACTCTCCAGATGGATGGTATTAACATCGACTTCTCTGGTTTCTGCTAATCTACTCTCCTTTCTCCCTCCTTTCCTTCCCCCTGTCTTTTTTCCCTCACCTCTCCACCTCTTTCTCTCTCTATTCACCCAGCCATCCCTCCTCCTGTTTGCTGCTGTGCCCTCCCTCCTTTCTCCTCCCATTACCTCCTGGCTTTGTGTCCATGCAAAATCTTTCCATAATGAAGGGCTCAAGCCCGAAATGTTAGCTATGTATCTTTATTTCTGTTGTTTGACCTTCTGAGTTTCTCCAGCATTGGGTTTTTACTTCAACCACATGCCTGCAGACTTTGATGTTTTACTTAAGCGCCTCTACTTCCTTGAGTGTTTGAGTAGGTTGGGTATGACATCAGAAACCCTGGCATATTTCTATGTGTGGTGGAAAGTGTGGTGATGACTGCATCACAGACTGGTATGGGGACACCAATACCCCTGAGCGTAAATGCCTGCAAAAGGTAGTGGAGATAGGCCTGGACATAACAAGCAAAATACTCCTCATCATTGAGAACATGTACAGGGAAAGCTGCCATTGGAGAACAGCAACAATCATCAAGGATCCACACCACCCAGCACATGCTCTGTTCTCACTGCTGCCATCAGGAAAGAGGTCTAGTTACCAAATGTCTCGCAACAGCAAGTTCAGGAACACCCGCTACCCCTCCACCATCAGACTCCTCAACAACAAACTCATGCAAAGACTCTCATTTTTGTTATTTGTTGATTTTTAAAAAAATTTTACTCTCTCTATAGCATAGCTTGCTTACATAGCTTTGGTTGCTGGGATACGTTGCGAACAGATTTTTTTTGGCACTACCAATAAGTGGTAATTCTCCCTCAGCTACAGGAAAAATAATCCCGGGGTCGTACTCTGACAATAAATCTGAAATCTGATAATGGTGGGAAATAAACTATCCTTGAATCAGGTAGTGCGTGATCTCCCACTCGTGAATCTTCTTCCTGATGGGAGGAGGGTGAAGAGAATGGGGTGGAATTAATAATTAAAAAATGTTGGCTGCTTTTCTGAGGCAGTGGGAAGTGTAGCTGAAGTCGATGGAGGGGAGGGATGTGTGTGTGATGGTCTGAGCTGCATTCATAACTCTGGAATTTCTGTGGTTTTGATACCATGCAACAATGTATCCCGATAAGACACTTCCAGTGATATATCTGTAGAAGTCATTGAGGAAACTGGTGATGAGCCAAATTTCCTCAGATTTTTAGGGAGTAGAGCATTAGTGCACTTCCTTGGTCATTGTTTTGACGTAGTTGAATCAAGACTGGTCGTTTGAGAGATTCACTCCTAGATTTGGGAGTGACCTTGACCTCTCTTCCAGAAATCTACGACCAGCTTTTTCTTTTGAATATTTTATTTAATACTCCATACATGCAGTAACTACAATTATTATAGTATACAGATATCAAAAAGAGAATAAAATTATTGCATACATGATGATTTTCAACACCCCCAGACCCTTCTCTCCCACCCAAAAATAAAAAGAGAAAAAAAAAAATATAGAAAAAGAAAAAGTAACAAAGAATCTTGGATTGCAGAGGGAGATATGCAGTACAACTCATCAGTTCTAACACAAACATATAGAGGAGAATTCTGCAGGGCCAGAGGTGTTAAAAACGATATCACTACAAATTTAATCCCATTATTGAGTGTACGGGGCCCAAATTTGCAAAAGCTTTTTAATATATGTTAGCACTTCCTTTCTCTTTATTATTCCATTTAACCCATTAACATTAAAATTTACAAACTTAATTACTTTACTCATCAAACCAAATATTAATTAATCCCTCTCCCTCACTCCATTCCACAGACCTTCTGACAATCTAACATAAAGAATCTATACATCTGTATGCACCTCCTCCAGCAATCCAAAGAAGATTAAAAAAGAAAAACAAGAGATATGTATAAAATCTATATATAAAATCTCTCTCTCTCTCCCTCTCTAAATATATATACATATACACACACATTTATATATATATAAAGCAATAAAAAGATAAACCCTCCCAGTAAGTGTTGTCTAAAGCAATACTAATTCCCTCCATTTTACAGGTTGTGACCAAGGTCACAAACACACACATAATCCTGCAGAAACCAACACCTCCCACTCCTCTCAACTCCCTTGGTGCATTCAAGATGTAAGCTTTAATCACTTAATTCAATTGATTTATATAAAGGGAAGAAATAAATCACCAAATTCTTCCATCTTGTTTTTTGAAATCAAAATAAGAGAAAGAAGAATTAATTCATTGCATCAGGTCTGTAGTAATTAAGGGTTGAGGTTGAGGAAGTCTCTGAACATACTTTTCCTCTTGAGCAAAGTTTGTAACAAAAAAACTTCTGTTGTTCTAGAACAAAGGTCTTCAAAGTATTTAGATAATGAAGAACAAACGTAATCTTTTTTATATAACATCTTAGCAGTTAAATTCTTTCCTTCCCTTCAATAAATTCTCACTCAAATCAGGGTAAAACAAGATCTTATCCCCCTCCCATAACAAAGGAGCTTGTTGTTCCTTTATTCTTTCCACAGCGAGGCTCAACACCTTCTCTCTATCTTGATAATGCAGCAAGTTTATTAATATGGAACAGTTTCTGATTCGGAGAGGGTTTAAATCTCAGGGTCCTATGAGCTCTCTCAATTTCAATCTTATTCTCAAACTTATCTTCTCCAAATATTTTAGGCATTCAATCTTGAAAAAAAAAGAGCTGAATCTGATCCTTCTTTCCCTTCTGACAGACCCATTAGTTTAATATTATTTCTTCTGCTAAAATTCTCCTTCATATCCACTTTATCAGAAAGTTTTTCATTTACTGTAATTAAACTAGTAGTTGTACCTTTCACATTAGTCACCCTGTCTTCAACATGTTGTATATCATCTTGCACTTTCGTAATTGCTTCTTCCATTTTCTCTAATTTCTTCTACATTTTATTTACTACGTCCAATATTTTATCATTTTCTTTTCACCTCCTTAATTTCAGCTTTAATCTCAGTTTTAACTTCCTTTATTCCTTCTTTCATTACTTTGAATTGTTCCATTAACATTATGGATAAGTCCTCTTTCTTAATATAAGAACCAAATTTAAATTCCTCTACCTCCTCTTCTTTTATCCCTTCTTCTTCTTCTTTATCTTCAGCTGAAGAACCTCCTCTTGAGCCTGATTCTTCTTCCTCCTGTGCAGAAGTCGAGGTCCCCGATTGTTCTCCAAGGGACTGCTGCACTCCCAGTAGTTCTTTGAGTTTCGAAGCACCACACGCGCAGCTCAATCGTGGATTCTCCGCCGACGCCGCCTCTGCGCAGTAGCGGTGGGGAGGTGCTGACAAGAGTGCCCTCCAGCAGCTCACCAGGTCAGGAGGCAGTACAAAATCCAGCGCCCTGCTTCGTCATCAAGGTAGGCCCAAGTTCTTTTTTCTTCTTGTCTTCTCGTCGGGTTCCCATATGTCGTCGTTATAACTTTATTTTCGGAGCATCATAGATGTAGAGTGAGGAAGTTTAAATACATTTTAAAAATATAAACAGTACTTGTTTAATATCTTTTTTTAGCTAATTTCCCAAGGGAGTCAGGAGCCTCGTGTCGGCATCACATGACGTCCCCCTATGATCAGCTTTTTGACTTGAGGGGTTGTTGTCCAAATCTCTCTATCTCTCTTCTATAATCTGAATCATTATTTTTTTTATATCAGGCCTATGACCAAGGTGTCATCTGAAAATTTCCAGATGAAATTGAACAGTGTTTGGCCACATTATCATGGGTGTGTAGGATATATGAAGCCCTATAGGTGATTGATTTCAAGGGTGATCATTGGAGGAAATATTTTGAACAATCCCCACTGACTGATAATAATGATAATGAGCTGTTGTCATATGTACGTATGCATTGACATTCTTACGTGCTGCAGCCAATCAGAGACTTTGTATGATCTAATCATGTACATTAAATTACCATATGAAAAAAGATAAATATAAAAGATAGGTAGTAGTGCAAGACAAGCTGTTCAAGAAAGCTATCATGGATGTATTTTATGAAGTCTTCCTCAAGATTGCCGCGACTAGTCTATGTGCAAGTTAAAGACCCCGATTTTAACTGCTGTTCGCTTCTTACATGAACCACATATTTCTGGATTATTGCCTGTGCCACTGTAATGTTATTTAGTGGCCTATATTCAATTCCCACCAGTGACATTTTCCCTTTACTATTGCTAATCTCTACTCGGACAGATTCATCATCTCAGATCTTATATCCTTTCTCACTATCACCCTGAACTCTTCCTTCATTAAGAGTACCTCCCCACCTCCCTGCCTGTCCAACCATATTACCTGATATCCTTGCATATTTAATTCCCAATCATTTCCTCCCTGCAACCATATTTTTTTAAAGGCCACTAAATCAAACTCTTTTGTGTTGATTTGTGTCACATGTTAACTGACCTTGGGCATTCAGATAGAATGCCCTTATACTCATTGTCCTTTTAGAATCTGGTAATCCTTGAGTCTTTTTGCATTTAACTTTTCTGTACTCCACACTTGCTTTCCTCTTTTCTAACTTTTGCTTGGGTCTCTGTTCAATTCAATTCACCTGCAGAAGAAACCGTTCCACAAATGATGCTACAGCCATGTCAATTCACTCTGTCGTGGCCCACCTGGAGAACAATGCCTCTTACGTCAGCCTGCTGCTTATTGACCAGCTTTGCATTTAATATGATCATTCCTCAGAGGTTGGTGGAGAAGCCATTCTTGCTGGGACCATATACCCCTCTCTGTAATTGGATCCTGGAATTCCAAGCAGGATGACCACAGTCTCTCTGGATCGGTAGCAGAATGTCCAGCAGTGTCTTGCTGAGCACAGGTGAAGCTGTGTGCTCAGCCTGCTCATGTACATGCTGCTGATCCATGAATGCATCACCAGATCCACCTCCAACAATGTCATCAAGTTTGCAGATCATACAACAGAAGTTGGTCTAATCGCTCTACAGTGAAGAGGTGGAAAATCTCGTGATATAGTGTGAGAGCAACCACCGGAGACAAGATGAAAGAGATGATCGTGGACTTCAGAGCCAGGAATGACCACTCTCCAATACACATCAACAACTCTGTGGCACAGAGAGTGGAGAGCACCAAGTTCCTTGGAGTTCACTTGACGTGACCTATCTTTTGGAGAGTATCCTGACCAGCTGCATTACAGTGTGGTATGATTGCTGCAGAGAAATGGATTGGAGGTCAATGCAAAGGAGCAAAAGAGTGGCAGAGAAGATTACTGGATTCTCCCCTCACTGCCCCCCCCCCCCCCATATTGATGTGATCTACTGGGATTGTTGTCTGAAGAGAGCATGCAAAATAATTGAGGATCCCTCTGCCTCGCACACGGAATTTTTCAGCAGCTCCCATTGGAGAAGAGAGGGAGGAGGATCAGAGCCAACACCACCAGGCTGACGAACAGCTTCTTCCCACAGGCATTGAGAATGCTGAACAACCAAACGAACTGTTCACACTAACCACCCGAGACTCTCCTTTGCACAAAACAATATTTATTTATTTATTTGTACAGATTAAATACTTGTCCTGCCTGCATGTGTGTTATGTCTAGTTGTGTGTCTGCATGCTTTTGCACCAATGACTGGAAAATGGTGTTTTGTTGGGTTGTACTTATACAATCAGATGCCAACAAACTCGACTCTCTATTGCTTGCCTTTGTCTTCCTGCACGGATTCCCATCCCCGTGCCAGGAAGGCTGATTTGATGTCTGTGGCCCCGACTGTGGGTGCAAGTTTACCTGAGGTTGAAGTAGTGTATATGCTGCTGGTTAACTGGCCTCCGATTTGAAGCGAGCATAGAGTCCATTGAGCTCATCAGGGAGAGATGTGCTGTGGATTTCTATTTTGCCTGCTTTCACCTCAAACCTTGTGACGGCATCCATAGCTGCCATAGTTACCTGGTGCCTGTGAGAGTCACCTGGGTCTCAAGTTTAGTTAAATTTAATGTGGACAAACGTGAGGGGTTGTACTTTGGGGGAGGAGACTAACCAAGGTAGGACATATATTGTAAATGGAAGAGCACTGAGGAGTTCAATAGAACAGAGGGATCTGGGAATACAGATACACAAGTCACTAAGTGTGGTGTCACAGGGAGACAGGGTCATCAAGAGAGGTTTTGGCATTTTAGCCTTCATTAATCAATGTATTGAGAAAAGGAGTTGAGATGCTATGGGGAAATTGTATAAGACATGAGTTTAGCCAAATTTGGAGTACTCTGCATTTTTGATCATCTAATGACAGGAAAGATATTAAGACAATTGAAAGAGTGTAGAGAAGATTTACAAGGCTGTTGCCAGAACTGAGTCACATGGGAAGTTAAACAGGTTTGGGTTTATTCCTTGAAATGTAGAAGAATGAGGGGAGATTTGATAGAGGTATTTATTATTATGAGGGTATATATACGTAAATGCAAGCAAGCTTTTTTTTTCTCCACTGAGGTTAGGTGAGACAAGAATGAGAGGATATGGGTGAAAAGGGAAAGAGGATATGGGTGAAGGCTGAGTACATGCTTAATGGTCAGTTACTTAGGAGCGTAGATGAACAGAAGGACCTTGGGATTCAAATCCATACATCCTCAAGTTCACCGAGCAGGTTGATAGGATAGTTAAGAAGGCCGATGGGATGCCGGGCTTCATTCATAGGCAGACTGAGTTGAGGAGAAGAGAGGTCATGTTGCAACTCTACAAATCTCTGGTGAGATCACACTTGGAATAATGTGTTCATTTCTGGACGTGGAAGCCATGGAGAGGGTGCAGAGGAAATTTACAAGGATGTTGCCTGGATTAGAGAACAAGGTTTATAAGCCAAAGGTAGCAGAGGTGGGACCTTTCTCTTTGGAGCATAGAAGGAAGAGAGGAGACTTAATAGAGGTCTTCAAGATTATGAGAGGCATAGATAGGGTGGACAGCCGGTGCCTGTTTCCCAGGGCAGGAATGGCAAACACTAGAGAACATACGCACAAAGTTAGGGGAGGTAAGTTTAGGGGAGACATCGAGGGCATTTTTTAATATAAACACAGAGAATTGTAGGTGACCTGGAATGCATTGCCTATCATGGTGGTGGAGGCTGAAACATTGGGGATATTTAAGAGACTCTTAGATAGGTACTTGGATGATGGAAAAATAGAGGGTTACGGGGTTTTGTACTTTTTTAGGGATATATGGTTTGGCATAACATCAAGGGCTGAAGGGCCTGTACTGTGCTGTAGTGTTCTATGGAATATTAGGGGCAACTTCTTCATGCCAAGAGTAGTGAGAGTGTGGAATTAGATGCCAGCTGAAGTGATGAATTCAGGATCCATTTTGTAATTTAAGAAAAATTTGAACGGGTACATGGATGAGAGGGGTATGGAGCAATATGGAAGGACCCATTTCTGTGCTGTAATGTTCTATGGTTCTAATTTGGTACTGCCTCTTGGCATCTCCGATGGTCTTGTGGAGGCTGTACCTGGGATTTCTTGTCTCAGGTTGGATTATCTGACTTAAACACTTCAGAAATGGCTTTCAGTAGTCAGTGGAACTCACAGCTCAGTCATGGTTTCTCTTCGGTACACATGTTATAGTGTTGTTTAGTCACGCTGTAACGCTGACAGCAACACTGGTGGCAGAAGTTTGAAAGCCTTACATGTAGAGATGTCAAGGACAATAGCTCCTTGATATTGTGCTCTAATACACCTGTGAAAATACGACAAATACTAGAGAATAATATACAGGTAGTCCCTGACTTACGACCATAATTGGGTCTGAAGGATCGGTCGTGTCTCGAAATGGACGTAAGTAGGAATTTTGCCTGCGCACATGGAGTACTGAAGTGTTAAAAACCTTTTTAATCAAACGTTATATTTGACAAACTATTTACAAGGATACAGGGCATTTAAGAGCCAAAATGTGCGTACATACTTTGTTAGTCGGCGTCTTGGGGTCCATAGGCTGGGCGCAACCATCTTGATTCGAGTCTTCAGTTGGCACATGCGCGGTGGGTTCACGTATTGGAGCTCAGTTAAACACTGATGATATCGTATTCATGCCCTTAACCCTCACGCATGCACCAACCAAACTCCAATACACAAACCCACTGCGCATGTGCCAAGCAAAGACTTGTTCATGCACACAGGAATCAAGATGGCCGCACCCAGCCTATGGACCCTGGGATACCGACTAACAAATTAAGTAAGCACATTTTGGCTCTTACATGCCCTGAATCCCTTGTTATAATTCATCAAATGCAACATAATCCAAGTAAATTTTATATTTTTTCTTAAATATACCTGTATTTTTTTTAAAAAATGGTTTTTATGTGTGGATGGACATAAGACGCATAGGTCGCTAGTCCGGGAATACCTGTATTGTCATATCATCTCGTTCATTTTACTAGCTTTAAGGAGGACATACCTTTCCTTTTGCAATAGCTCTACAAGTGATCCTTACGATCAGATATGACCAGAAGCTATGCAGCAGCTGTAGCAACAACAGAAGCAGGTTGAAGACCCACCATGATGGATATGGACCAACAATCTCCCAACTTTCAAACAAGGTGGTATTTAATATCCTGAAACAAAATACAAACTGTCATCAGAGAAAACATTTGTAAATCTAGTTTTAATACTTTGGAATGTAGATTAAAATAAATCAGACATTAATTTTGGAAAAATACCAAATGTATAATTGCTTTAAAAAATGTGAGTGATGTGCTTCCCAATTCACATGGGAGTGTACATCAATAAACAAGAAGCCTTTGGCAGTAACTAGTTTTATCTCATTGTCAGAATCAATACCATTAAAGACTTTATTTAACAAAATATACAGTAAATCACTTTTATCTTTTGATTTTGTCCAATTGATTTTCTTTTACTAACTGAACTCCCTGAGGCTTATATCTAGGGAAAGTAAGTTATGAAATTAATTATCCCAATGTCTCGCTCTCAGTTGTAACCTCAAACAAAAGCAATTGATTTAAAATAATTTCAAAATGCAAATCAGCTACAGAAAACAAGTTATGGCCATGTAGCACCGCTAAAGGCAGAGCTGCTGAAACAAATGCTGTCCACACCAAGCAAGTAAACTAGTAACTACTGTTTATTCAAACCGCGGGTGTCCCTTTTTTTAGGGGAGGCGACAGGCTCAAGGGAGTGATGTCATAATGCTGCTGTGAGGCCTGCTCGTTCCTCTGGCAATGCGCTCCTGCAGCACTTCTACACGGTGGGGGGGGGGAGGGAAGGAACCCCTGTGCCCTGCGGCGCTGGCTGTTCACTATGGCGGTTCGGCCCGTCATGTGCGGAGTTGACCTGGCCCGCTACACCCGATTTATTTGATATTTTTAAATATGCCTATATCTGATGTGCAAATTGTTTAGCTGAGCCATGCTCATTAATCAAATTCGATGTTCTAAAAACAGATAGTGCTGTACTCTGTGTTTCAACTTTGTGAATGGATCAGTCAGAGCAGCATCCATAGTGATGGCCCCGAGTCTGTCACAGCCCTGTTATTGCTGCACGAGCCAGGTTCCAAAAGTGTCATGACGATGTTCACCTTTGCCTCTCACTTGCTTGTTTCTAGCCCTTCCACATTTCAAAAGGCTAAAAATTATGCTGAATACTCAGGAGAATAACATCATGATTGTCTCTTCAACTCATGCTGACTAATTTCATTTGTCTCCAGCCACTGCTTTATGCTACTTGCAACATCAGCATTGTACATAACCTCAATCTGAGCTTTCACATAAAGCCATAGAATCATAGATTCACTCATACAGCAAATTCCACCAAGCTGACCATCAAATACTAGCGACACTAATTCCATTTACCAGCATTTAGTCTCCAGTTTTCTATGAGTTGGCAAGTCTTGTACTTGTCTCGATACTGAAATGCTATTTTATTAACACCTTGAGATGCTTGGACTTGCACACTGAGATCTCTCTATTCATGAATACTCTCGAAAGCCCTATCATGGCATTGTGGCCATGTGAAGGTCTTAGATAGATGTGTTTTGGTTGATCTCTTTCTGAAGAGTACAAAATAGACGATCAGAACTTGAAACTCAAGATGTTCTTCATCAAAAATGGATAAAAGTAGCACGAAGAGGCCAAGGCAGCCGAGAACAAAGATTGAAGACTGGGAGAAAACCTGAAAGGGAGTGGTGCAAAAATGGTTATGGGACTGGCAGAACCAGGTAAAACTGTGGAGTTGGGTGAAGAATTGAGCATCATCCTGGAAAAAAAATGGAGAATTTGAGTAACCGATTCATAAATGTTGAAATGGTGATGAGAAAAATGATGAAAATAAAAGAGATTGTTGAAGATCTGATAGAGAGAATGGTTCAAACAGAGTTTGAATTGATGAAAACACATGAAAAACTTAAGGCTTTCGGGAAAAAACAGCCAAAGAATGGGAGTTGGATAAAGAAGGTCTGCTCGACAAAATTGACCATACGGAGAACTTTACTCGATGGAATAATGTCCGAATTATTGGACTAAAGGAAGGAATTGAGGGAAGAGATCTGATTAACTTTTTTCAAAAATGGATCACACAAGTGTTGGGAGAAGAATAATTTGGAGAAAAACTGCAAATCAAGTGAGCTCACCAGACATGGATCCAGAAGAGCCGGTGATCAGAGAGCAAGACCAGTTCTGGTGTGACTTTTAAGCTACTGAGAGAATGGAGATAATTCTGGGAGCAGAATAATGGCTCACCTGAGGTTGATCATGAAAAGGTTCTATTTTTTTCAAGACTTTAGTCCGACCTTGATTAAACAAAGAAAATAATTTAAAAATGCGAAAAGACAACTACGTGTTAAAAACTTGAAATACTCAATGATATATCCTGCAACTTTGAGGGTTGAAGTAGCGTAAGGGAACCGACGATTTTTCAAGACCAAGAAAGAGGTGGAAGGTTCTCTGAGAAGTTTGTTAAAAAAAAATGAGGCTGTTGAGGGAGAAGATTGTGAAAATATTTAAAATGGAACTAAGTAAAAGTAGCAAGTTATTTTTTAATTTTTGTTAAACCATCTTGTATTTATTATTTAAATGTAAAGTGTGTAGAAATGCTCATGGAGAGCTCAGTGAAAGAAAAAAAGTCCAGGAAAAGTGGTAGCAGGGTAGAGACTAAGGGGGAGAATGGGACCTAGAAAGGAGTAGCAAAAAAAGATGGCATTAAAGGGAGGGGTTCTTCTTCGAGAAATTCCCTGGGCTTTCGGGGCTCTACATATACGTCACAGTCGGGGCAGCGACACTGTGTGTTTTTTTTCTTAAAGGGGAAGGATCATTTTACTATTTAAAGAGTCAAAGAGATTTTACTGTTAAAATATTGTTTTAAACAAGAATATGGATAGAACATTGAAATGTATTAGTTTTAATGTTAATGGTATTAACGGAACGGTGAAAAGAAAATGGGTCTAGATATATTTAAAAAAATTAAAGGCAGATATGGTCTTTTTACAAGAAACACATCTTACCAAATAGGAACACACAAATTAAAAAGAGGATGGGTGGGAAAAGTAATATCATCTTCATTTGGATCTAAAGCAAAAGGTGTAGTGATTTTAATTAATAAAAATATACCAATAATAATAGAAGAGACATTAACTGATCAACCTGGAAGATTTTTAATGGCACAATACAAAATTTATGCAGAATCACGGTCATTTATGAACATTTATGTCCTAAATTATGATGATAAAGTCTTTATATAGGATATATTTTTAAAAACTGCAGGGGGAAGACAAAATATATTGATTGGAGGAGATTTCAGTTTTTGTTTAGATCCAATACTGGATAAATCAGCGATAACAATAACAAGGTTGGAAACTGTGAAAACAACACTATCATTTATGAAGGATTTAATTTTAATTGACACATGGGGCTGCTCAACCCCTGAGAAAGAGACTAATTGTTCTACTCAAGGATACATGATTCACATACAATGATTGACCTATTTTTAACATCTGCCCAGTTACAAAATAGAGTAGTAAAAATTGAGTATTTGGCAAAGCCTTTATCAGATCATTCATCATTTACCTTAACTATTACGATAATGGAAAAGCAAGAAGTATGTAAAGATGGTGTCTTAATGCTATATTATTAAAGAGGAAGATTTTTGTGAATTTATTAAGAGACAGATAGAAATATATTGTGAAAACAATCTTCCTTCCACTGACAACAGTTTTCTCATATGGGATATGCTTAAAGCTTATTTGAGGGGTCAAATGATCTCTTATACTAAAAATCTTGAGAGAATATGTGAGAGGTTTAGAAGGTTTAGAGAAGAATGTAACAAAATTGGAAAAATAATATCAGGAACACAAGAAAAATATAGAATATTAGAGAACAAAAAGTTACAATATAATACACTACAAACATATAGAATGGAAAAAAAAACTAAACA